>NC_056733.1:778672940-778737335 GCF_019279795.1 Protopterus annectens
AGTTCAACACTTAGGTTCATAGGTTCATAGGTAGGTACTAGGCTATAGGGCCAAGGACCTATATAGGCCTAGCCAAAAAGGTACACTGGCTTTCGCCACCCAAGAAAGTTATTTTCCTGTGCTCCTGTCAAGCAGAGCCAAAGAGGTGAACTCTGGGGTGAATTTCCTATTTCCCATCCAATCATCAAGATTTTTCTTTTTTTATCTAGAGGGAGCTGTACAATTTCGTGATTCAGTGAATTAGCAGCTTCTAGTAAACTTCGATCAACTCCAATAAGGTCTATTTCTGCAGTGCTTGCGATGAAAAACATTGTGGTTCTTCTATGAATCATTACACAAAGTTAAAGTGCAGTAAAATAGGGTTTTCATATAGTGAGACTTGATCTGGACATCATTACATCTTCTATTTCCTGCTTCACATGCAGATACACACTTCCAAGTGACTGTAATAAGAAATCATTTCAGTAGGTAAGAGCAAAGGACTGAATAGATTTACTGTTAAGAATGGAATTATTCATGTCGTTTATAGGTAGGTAGATTATGCCTCATAGGTCAGGTCGTATCCCCGATCCTGCTACAAATAACACAAGTATACAGAATTATGTTATCTTGTACTCCCAGTAGATGAATATATGATAAGTGTATTAAATAAGTCAGTATAATTAAATGCTTACTATGTGAATTTATTATATAAGTTGGTAGCTGAATTATTCTGAGCATATCTTAGAGTATGGAGTATGGAGTATTAGCAGGCAATTCTGAATAAAAGATACATATTTACATGAAGTTGGGGGTGACAATGTGCCAAGAACAAGGTCATTTAGTGAGTTACAGTGAGACCAAGTCACTTAAATAAGTGGGACCATAGTGATTTTTTTTGTTGGTAGACACGATCTATCCTGTGTATGGCAGCTGGTGGTAAGGCGTCCTGTAGTATAAGGCCTGCTATGCAAGTAAATCTGATGTATAAACTATGCATGTGAAGACACAGAAAATGAAGTCAGTAGTTCCACAGGTAGATAATTGTCTGGAATATATGTCAGATGTTAATGTTGTGGTCTGTGGCTGTGATTTATTATTTTATAAAAAAGTGCATCCAGGAACCACAGAGCTTGAGCAGTAACTGGTACAACGTTAGCCTTAGAGATGGTCACATGATCGTGCCATTTTTTTAGGGGGGAGTAGCTGCTTAAACTTTTTTGCTGTTGTTGTATTGAGGTGAAAGTAGCTCAGATTGTTAATTGGCATACTATATGCAAGCAGTTGCTTTGCTGCCTTTAGGAAGTTTGAGCTGCCGATTATATACTATTTTCCTGAGAATATGAAAGTTGCACTTGCAGACTGTTTTGTTAACTTGTGCTTTGAGATTCTATCCACACTCCTAGATATTTGTGTAGGAAAATTCATTCTATGAGCAGCCCGGCTAGTAAAGGGATTTGTGAGACAAGTATATATGCCAATATATTTTTCTGCATGCTTAACATCATCGATTTTGCTTTTGATAATTAATTGTAAGAATTAAGTATGTTTTCCATTTGTGAAGGCTGATTAGTTTTTTTTAGTTACAGCTTCAAAGATGAGACTGTATTTTTGCCTGCAGGACCACATGACTAAGTCATACGCATAAGAAAGGTATTCTGCAGTAGTCAACATTTTTGAAACGTTGATACAGGGTGAGGGAGAGAAAAATGGACAAAGATTATTATGGAACCTAGAAATGAGGCCTGAGGGATGCCTGATGGTTCAAGTTTGACTTTATTAAAGTGTGACTGTAAGAAACAGAATAAATGCCTTTATCTTTGAATAACTCAGTACTGTACTGGACAAATGCCTCATATCTCAGTTTCTCCTTTAAGTTCCAAATTTAATTGTACCTTTCAGAATAAAAGTCTCAGTGTGAGTTTGATAAAGGTGGTGTATTATGCAGAACAGCGTACAATGGAGGTAGATGTAGTGATTCCAAAATATCTGAATGGGCCTTATACTGATACTGTCTCAAATAACAGTGCCAATGAACTGAACCAGACCAAATACTCAGACTTCTGTAGTTGTGAAAATTAATTATACTGTCCATGGTAACTCAATACTCAGAAATGTTCCTTCCTGCTGTAATGACAGAATTAACACAAACTGCATTGTTTTCTGTAGTTTCTGGACTTTTACTCCCTCCTGAATATATGTAGTCAGTGTCTAAACTGAACGTCTCTATATCTGACCTGCTGGATCTTTAAACTGACTTTTGTACTCAATCCGCTGAGAATCCAAACTTAATGGTTGTTCTCCATCTTAACTGGACTGACTTTTGTCTAGCAAGTATCTCTCTTAATACTAAAATCCTGTAAGTTAAACAAGATCTGTTTTTGTACCAAATGCTCTGCACACTCTGTTAGCATGTCTCATCCTTATCAATGCTTTGGCCTGAAGGTTGTGTCACTCAGTTCATTTGTAAGGTTCACTGAAACATTCCTTTCTATTGAAAATGCAGTTACTGAAACTGCATGTAAAATGTAAAATATGAAATGAAGATATAGGCCTGCTTTAATATGGCTGCATTTCTAGGTCTATGCAAGAGAATACTGTACTTATGTAGGATTTATGTTGGAATAACTATATTTATGTCAAGCCTATTCCTACAGTGACCCTTCTTGATTTGGGAGGTGGGAGCTATTAAGTACTCATAAATGGTGGCATGACCTTTTAAGTGTGTCTTCTTAAAGGTGTATATGGCAGGGCCTCTTATGGTCCCAATGATCACTTGTCTAGTATTGTTCCTATGTTCCTATTAGCTAAGCATTTTTACAACACACATGCGCAAAAAGTAAATAAAACAAACTGCAAAACAAAGTGTAATAACACATAAGGTGAGAGTGTCATTAATCCCCCTTATACCAGGTGAAAGGGATAAGTTTTAAAATAATACTTGAAACAACTATCATGATCCACCTAAGTGATTCAGGCAGAAGGCAAGGCTCTTACTGTGGGAAGGAACATTCTCCAGCAGACTCGAGTAAATCCTCAGTATCTGTAGCAAAGCATGGTCCAGAGAATGTAGGGTAGGAGCAGGCAGGTTGAAGTACGAGAGGAGAAACAACTGATATGAAAATTAGTTGAATGCGTCATTAGTGGTCTGACAAGGTGGACTTTGGTGTCTGGGTTTAGGGATGTTTGTTATACATTTACATTGCTCAGAGAAGGTACTTGTTACTGGTAAAGTATTTATTACATGTTGGAGGGGGATTGCCCTGAACATGTTGCATGCATATAGGAATTTCAAGTAAAAATTTTCTGAGCACAGATGTCACATATGGCAGAAAGATTTCAGATGTTTGGTTCTTTTGGAAAGTTAGATAGGAGTGAAACTACAGGTGCTGTGCAGTTTGCAGAGGGAAGGAATTGGAGTAGAAAATGTTTGGACGTGGTGATACAGTGGCTTAGTTAAGCGCTATTTTTGCCTCATAACCAGAGGGCCTGTAGTTTCATTCTTGGCTGGTATGCCTTCTATGTGGAGTTTGTATGCTCTCTGTGTGCTTGTGTCAGTTTTCTCTGGGTACTCATGTTTCCTCCCATATTCTAAGAACATGTAGCCAGTGGACTGGTGACTCTGAATTGTCTGTAGGTATATGTCTGGCATCCCTGTGATACAGAAGAAAGGCCTGACAATCTACTTCCATTTTCTACTTACCTGGTAACCTCAGTGGATGGCATCGGCTGTTCATGGGATAGCTATTGGAGTTGAATGCAATCCAATGGCATTGGATGTATGGATATTTGTATTCTGCCATATATAATTGTTTTCCTATATTAGCAAAGTGGACTGTCAATGCAAGAGCAACCTCAGAGCATTAAGATGAAGAGAAGTTATTGAGAAAGGTGGAATGGGGTTGACTGAGGCTCTATTCTCCTCTGCGTTGGGTGAGATCTTTCCAGAATAGTACGTGGTTATTTTTTTTATACTTAATCTGTTTTGGTGTTTATGGAATCTACCTTCCTAGCTTTTTTGTGAGCATTTCTGAAGGGCAGCACTGCTACGGGTTTGTGGTTGTTATTAGCTTTGCAATCCATCCAAGGTTCATCTCTTTTTAATCATTTTAACATTAGGGAGAATAAGGGCGAATAAATGTGATTGACCCTTCTTTTTCCTTGAAAGTGAAGTGCTTACCCAATTGTGAGTGTAATGTGCTTAAGAAGAACTGTAGGGTTGTATTACAGTCCGTTTAAGAAACAGCTGATGACCGGCCTTTGCTACTGTGATAGTAAGTTCAAGCTAGCAGTACTGTTTTCCATATGTGGTAAAGGAGGGAGATATTTTTAATTTGCTGGGGCAGTTACTAGTATAAACAAGGAAAATTGTAATTTTTGTGTTATGGTCACTTAAAAATGGAGGTAGTATCTGAGTGTGATGTAGTTTACATTAGTTTTTGGCAATGTGGTGGTCAAAAGAGAGGTTGCTGTCAACCTGTGTTCCCAGATCTCTTATAACACCTTCTGTGCTCACTGGACTACCATCGATGTGGTAATTCGTGGAAACCAGGTTTTTCCCAAAGGGGATGACAACACATTTTTTGGCATTGAGCTTAAGGCTATGGTTCTGACACCAGTCGTTGGTATCAGTGAGACCTTTCTGTAGGATGTCAACATCACTTGGGGAGTTAATAATAGCTCCCAACTTGCAATCGTCTGTGAACTTTGTCAACCAGAGTCCCTTTGTTTTGGCCTGGACCTCAGAGAAGTAGATACCAAACAGGAGAGGACCCAGGACTGAACCTTGTGGGACTCCATGTGGGCAGTCTGACTTGGAGTCAGCTACTTTCACATTGTGGGTTCTATCTGTGAGCCAGTTTGCAGCCCACCTAGTGATATAGGGGTTGATGCCTAGCTTAGTGAGTTTTTCTATGATTCCTGAGTGGGAAATGGTATCAAAGGCCTTGGCCAGATCAAGGTAGGCTGTATGAACCACCTTGCCTTCATCCACAGCTCTGGTGACTGACTCAAAGAAGTCGACCAGGTTGAGCAGGTATGATCTATCCTTCACAAAACCAAATTGTGGGGGATCCAGAGTTTGGAGATTCCCTATATTCTTGTTTATAAGATCCATGATGATGTGTTCCATAGCTTTGCATATCAGACCCATCAGGCTAATGGGGCGATAGTTCCCAGGGTCTGTAGTCGCTCCTTGTTTGTGGAGAGGGATGACTGTAGCAGTGCGCCATTCATTAGGGACAAAGCCTGAGGTGAGGCTGTGACTTAACAGGGCACACAGGTGTGGTGCCAGTTCAGTGTGTGTGTGAATGTGTGTGTGTGTGTGTGTGTGTGTGTGTGTGTGTGTGTGTGTGTGTGTGTGTGTGTGTAAGTCACCTTTGTGCAGAGGGATGACATTTGCAGTCCTCCATTCTCTGAAAATGATGCCTGTCTGAAGGCAGTAGATGAATAGAGATTTTAGAGGGCCTGACAGGTTATGTTTCAAGCTATTTAGGAGGCATCTTGGGATATTATAAGGAACTATTGATGCAATATTTTTATGTCTGGAAAGTGAAGTAAGGATCTGTTCTTTAGTGATAGTTGGGGAAGAAATTATGGAGGGAGATGGGGGGGGGGGTAAAATTGGAGCTAAATTTATCTGCCAGGAATTTTTTGCTCTATCCCCCAGTTAAGTATAGAAGTTCCTTTTACTATTATTTCAGCAAACTGGTTGGGTGTTCCCTCTAAGCTTGTGTACATAACTAAAAAAATGCCTTATGGTTATCCTTAGCCTGGGAGGCTATTTTTGTCTTGAGACTGGTTTTGATAGACTTTATTAGTCCCCTGATTTGCTTGCTGAGACTGATGAGGGAGGGTTTTTTGTCTTTACAGTGTATCCCTTCCTATATTTGGACAGGATTATTTTTGTTTCATTGTACAACATATTTGTACTGGAGGTCCAGCAAAAGGCCTATTTTTTTGGAGTTTGCCCTAAGCATATTTTGGTTTAATATTGCTGTGTCTATACAGTTGTTTACTTGCTTGCACAGGTTTTCTATAAACAGTTCCACATTGGCCATGGTGTTCTATGAGCTTGTAGTAGCTTGGAATTTAGCTGATCTACTGCTTAATAGGAGGTAGTTAGCCTTGGAAAAGTTCTTAAAGACTTTGGGGCTTGCTAGGAGTTCAGTGTTTATATTTATTTCAAGGGTGACTGCTTTGTGATCTGATTTGACCAGATATTACACAAGGAGGCATGTTCCCTCACATTTGTGAGTACCAGATCCTTGTATTTATTCATACTAGCAATATTCCAGGGTGTTTGGATTAACAAAATTCACGAATGTTTGAGGTTGTATCTTAGTGGGTGTGTATGTATACCATTTTATGGTGGGATAGTTGAAATGACCTATGAATATGGTGTTAGGCTGAATTGTGAGTGACTTTAATACATTGAAGTATACAGTAGGTTTATCCTGGGTCATCGATGGGGACCTATAGCTAGCAAAGATATGATATTGGACTTTACCTAAAGTTAGTTGGACATGAAGTAGCCCAACTGTGTCATATTGTTTAACCAATCTTGAGGTGTGCTTACTTTTTATGTAGGTTGATACACCTCCACCTCTTATCCCTTCTTGTGTGGTAATTAGTCTAAATGCATGGAAGACATTACAGTCTTGTACTGCCAAGGTGCCTCCATGGATTTAAACCATGTCTCAGTAACTGCTCAGACATCAACACTCTCCAGGGTGAGAAGCATTCCAGGGATCCGAGCTTCTTGTTGAGACTGCTAGCATTGAGCAGTAACACCTTTAGTTCATCTTGCATAGAATTTGCTGTGCTGGAAGGTTAATCAGATTGGCATTGCCAAAAAAAGACACTTTGCGGATGGATAATGTTTTAGCCAATATCAGAAAGTCTACTGGGGAAAAATGCAGACCATCCCTCTCAAAGCAGGGTGTCTGTCAATCATGTCCTCCAAGGATGACAAATATTGCACCCCCTTAGAATGACATCAGCAACTAAGCCAATTGTTAATGTCAGTCATATTCTGTTTATATTGTTTATATTGTGGTATCTTCTTTGGAGAAGGTAGAAGGCTGCACAATGCTAGGCTCATATCTCTAATTAATCTGAAAGCTGTAGCATGTCTCTCTTTATATAGTCCAGGGAGGTACACCTCTGGTCATTAACACACACATGGACTATGCCAGAGTGATACTGGTACTTATAGTTTAATGTCCTGAGTGCATGTGGGACCTGACAGACCTTTGCCCTTGATAGGCAACTTACAGTGACTCCTTCCTTGCTCAGCCTGGTGAGAGGGGCATCAGTGTTTTATACAACAGAGTCTCCAATGACCAGTATATTGGGTTGTGTGGAAGTTTGCCTTGAGGGTTAGAGGATGAGACATTGTGAGATATGATTGTATGTATCCTAGGGAGTGTTGCATCTGTAGAGTATTTGGGAGGTTGCTGAGGGCAGCATATGAGAGGCCTTTGAGTTTTGGGTAGATTACATTTAAGATCCTCAGCATATATTAATTTGTGAGTCTGATCTATAGTAGGCGTAGTGTGTGTGTTTTACTGGCAACCTGTTTGGAGATGTCAGTTTCCACATGTAAGAGCTTTACCTCCAAAGATACAGTCCAGTTACATCTGTCACATACTGTGTCATTCTGCTTAAGAATAAGATGATGGCCAGTAAACATGAGACAACTGCTACAATGTCTCAGGATGCCCATTTCCAGTAAGTTATAGAGATAGTAGGAAAGTGCACATCCATGGTTGTGGATCCTCTTTTTTTGTGATCTACGAAATGTGGTGCAATCGGGGTTTGGAGTTGCTGAGATGGGAGGAGAGGTCTAAGATTGATCTAAAACAATAGTCTTGGGGTAATATTTGTCAGTGGGCAAACTAGCTACTCTGTACTCAGCTAGATACTTCAGAAAATAGCAGAAGACGTTTTATGGAAAATTACTACTCTAGGTGCCTGCTCTATAGAGGGAACTGCAAACCACTACTGCATAGCTCAGTAAAGTCGAGCACATGTTATAGGAGATGGGTAAGAGAGGAATCCAATTAGTAAACAGTAAAATTCAGTATGATTGTATGTATATGGCTCATATCTTGCAGCAATTCACAATTATCTCACTATTGTGAGTGATACTACTACAAGAATAAAATTCTCAGATTAAGTAAAATTCAAACAGAAAAAAATGCACTAGAAATGTAATAAATAAGGCTCAGACCATGGAGCGGTCCACAATTCCTTTACTATTGTGAGTCATATTAAAAAAAACTATGGCCCTAGACCAAGTAAAATGCAAGCAGAAAAATGCATTAAAATGTATGAACTGAGAGCTAGATCCTGTAGCAATTCACAATTTTCTCACTATTCTAAGTTATACTACAGGACTAAGGCCCCCACCAGATAAAATAAAATACAAATAGTAAAAAGCAGTTGTAATGAAATAAATGAGGCTCAGATCCTGCAGTAACTCACAATTCTCTCACTACTGTAAAGGGTACTACAAGACTAAGCTCTCAGACCAAGTAAAAAAATGTAAGCAGACCTGTCTAAAGCTTTCGATATGGTCTACCATAATAAACTCCTTAATACACTATCCACCCTAAACATCAGTACCCCCTCTATCTCATAGTTTAAAAACAATTATCACCCCCACCTCCCACACTAAACTCTTACATGTAGAAGTAGTCAATAACCTCAGCTTTGACATTCATATAGTCCAAACTATCAATAAAGTTCACAAAAAACTCAGACTCCTCTATCAGAACAAGCCATTTCTCACTAGACACACTAAAACCACTATAACCAGGACACATCTATTTTCTAACCTCCTCTATGCAACCCCAATACTAACCAACCTCTGCAAAGCTGACCTAAACAAATGAAAAATCTTGTTATAACAAGATTGCTAGATTTGTTACTGAAACCCTATATAGGACCCATCACTGTGTAGGTCTCAAACAACTAAACTGGCTTAAGCTGCCTCAGCTACTGAAACTCAATCAATTGTCATTGTCACACAAATTATACTACTACTCATCTAAAACCCTGGCACTCCAGAACCTAATGATGCTTTATTCTATGACAAGAACATTAAATCTATACTCAGAACCACCTAAATATCATCAAACAGAATAATGAAGCTGGGAAGCATGGAATACCCTATCTAGCCATCTGACCTCCAATACCTTCACCACACAATTTAAAAAAACTCCTCAAAGCACACTATATAAATACCTGGTTATGCTCCTGTGACTCTCCAGAATAACAGTCACTTAACAAACTGTTCCCCATCTTAACCCAATATGCCTTACTATTTTTTTATCTATCTTCAGAACTAACCTACCTGTTTCTTGTTGAATCCACAAATCCAGATTTTTTACCCATCTAACCAACCAGAAACCCTGTCTTAATTTTACCCTCTAACTATTATGTTTACTAATCAGCTCTGCTTTACTTTTCCAACTCATTTTGCTCAGTACTCAGGGATGCTGCTTCACACCTAATACTTAGTAACAACTTAACTAGCCACAGCTCACAGCTGTTACACTGTCTGACCCCTCTTACTTACTAACATTTTTTCCTAACTACAACATCCCATACCACCAAAAAGGAGAGTAGCATATTATGTATCTCTCCAAACACTGGGATAAGTGATGACTCGTTCAAGTGCACTTTCTATAGCATCATCAACATTATGTAAAGAATTTATATTCTTTTTTACTATGTACTATATGGAATTATGTTCTAAACTTTCTTGTCTTTTATTACTATGTAATGTTTGACATTTACTATATTATAAATTGATATCCACTGTCAAAGTGTTTGCTGATTTCTTCCTGTTTATTTTTTATACATTTTATGTATTTTTTTATGTAATCTTATGCATTTTATCTGCAGCTTTTCTCCCCAGGCGTCTGCTTAAAATGGACCTGTGTCCAACTGGACTTTCCTGGTAAACAAATGTAAAATAAAAATAAATAAAAAACAGCTGACTTTTTGTTAAAACAAGGAAAAATGCAGAAAAGAACACCAAATTCAGATTAACACTCTGAATATTGCATTGTGTACTATTCGAAATGGGATTATATGAAACAGAAGGTAACTCGAGCTTTAAGAGTCTAGTAGGAGTGCCTTATCAGTTTAAACTATTAGCGTCCAATAGAAATAGCATGCAGGGGCTTAAAAACTCTAATTTACAGTATGGGTAGACAACTAAAAAGGTACCAGTTTAAAAAGCATAACAAAAATTTGGTGGGTGGGTATGAAAAGATCTAAAAATCAGTGCAGCCAAACATCAGTTTTATACTCAGAGCTCTTGTAGTTGAAGAGGAATGTAGGTGAATACATTAAATAAGAATAACTGTTTCACAACTCCAACCACTAATTAGCTAAATATAATTTATATTCAGTCAATGAATGCCAAAGTTGTTGTGTCTTTTGGCTTTTCCTTGTTAGGGGTCGCCACAGCAGAACTCCGGTCCGCTAATGATTGGCAGTAGATTTTTACATGCTGGCTTGCCGGGCCTAACGCACAACCTTCAACGAAGGAATGCCCATTCATGCATGTCGCCACACAGAAGATGCTCTAACTGAGAATCGAATGGGCAATGTCTAACTGTGAGGCGACAACGCTACCGCAGCACCACCACCGCAGTCAATGAATGTCCTAAATTACAATAGCCAACAATTTTTATGACTTGAAAAAACTACATTAAAGCAAAGTTTAAAATACAACAAACTGTTATATAATAATACCAAAATAATACAAAAGTAATGAACAAATCTAAACCTTAAATGTAGGAAACCTAAAAATCAATGCAGTCAAATGGCAGCTTTAAAGTCAGAGCTCTTGTAGTGTGTGTGTGTGTGTGTGTGTGTGTGTGTGTGTGTGTGTGTGTGTGTGTGTGTGTGCACGTGCATGCGTGTGTGTGTGTGTGTGTGTGTGTGTGTGTGTGTGTGTGTGTGTGTGTGTGTATGTGTGTGTGTATATGCACGTGTGCATGTGTGTGCGTGTGTTCGTGTGGTCATGCGTGCCCATGCACCTGTTTGTGGGGAAGGCTGGATTGTGATTTTATTTTTATACTTTGTTTTTTACTTGCATGAGCCATTTGGGAGATTGTATTACATAATGCATGATCTGCATGTGAAGTACTTTTAAGGATTTTTTTCATGCTTAATTGTTTAGAGTATATGCATGTGTTTAAATAGATGGTATAAATTTATCGATTTATGGACAAAAGTGTACTGATTGGTGAAATTTTGGCATTTAGTTGATTTAACTTGTGTGTCAGATAATATAAGAAAGGGATTCTAATGAAAGAAAGAATACAGACAGGTGAGATACTGTCTGTACCTTTTTTAACAGAATTGGAAAAGCAGCTGCCACCCCTGTATGAAATATTTCATTATACATTTAGTGAAGTTAGGAACTTTAAAGGATGAACTCAGAGAATACAAATTTAGTTACAGGTTAACTTCATGTGTCACATGTTTTATCAGGCTTATCTGGTGTCAGTGGCTTAGCAGGTAACACACTTGTCATTAGTGCTACAATGTCAGAAGTCTGTGAGATCTAGTCTCATCCCAAGTGATTGGATTCATTTTCCATTAGTGACATTACTGTGCAACATTAGTGGGTGCTGCACTCCTGACTGTGCCATCCTTAGGATGACACATGAAACAGAGATCCTCATCTCCCAGAGATGGTGGTTGCTCAGATGGATATAAAAGATCCCATGACACTTATTGAAAAAAGAACAATGGGATTTCCACAGTGTTCTGATCAAATTTCTCTAGGCAATAAAAATACCACCTTGGATCACCACTGAAAACAAGCCATTAGCCTACTGCAACAAATCCGGTGAAGAAAAACAAAGTAAAATAAAGAAATAAATAGAAATTAGCTAATACAGCCACTTACACTTTTTGTATGACAAATATTCTTTTCTGAGCAGTTAAAATTTTCAGAATAAGAAGATGAAAACGTGCTAAGGCTTTGAAGGCCCGATTAAGAAAACACAGATATACTTAAATATGCTATATACATGCAATGTGTTTGGATTAGGCTCATCAAATATAGCCAATTTAAATTGTTTTTACAAAAGTCAGGTCCATGGTGTAGTGGGATGACCCATAACTATAACTCAGATGACCTGGATTTGATTAGTAGCTTAGTTACTAGAGTAACTGATGACAGAAGTGAAAATAATGCCTACCTACCTCTCTAAAAATGGGGAATGAGATGTGCAGAGGTTGTGCCCAATGTCATATTTTTTGTTGGAGAACTTAAAATGATGACAGAGGCAATAGCTGGTACATAAGTTAGGCAGGGCAGAAGATGATTATTTCACTACTCACTGCATGCCTACCTGTACATAAATCACCTAGCACATTGGCTTAGGGCTTATTAAGCAAAATTCAGCCAGTCCCAGTATGATGACAATTTCCTGTATCTGGTCATAGGGTGATTCACAGCTTGAGAGCTGTGAAGCTTTCTTCTCTAGAAGGATAGAAACCATCTAATGAAAGGCAACATTCTTGGTACACCCCAGTATGGAGTAGTACTGATGGGAAAAGTAGAATTAAGACATGTAGAGGACAGAAATCAGCAGTGGTTAAACCATAGATTCATAGATTAGTACTAGGCTAACTGCCCCGTGGGCCATTTTTTAAGCCTAGCCAATTGTCCCATGTGAGAATTTAACCCTGCACTTTGTGTCTGTAAGGTGAAAACCTTAACCATTATGCCAGCCATGATTACAAAAACATTTTTGTCCAAAAGATGTACAAGATAAGAAGTCTTAAAATGCTGAGCTCATCAAGAAAGATTCACATTTAGAGTTGCAGCTCACAACATTAAGATGAGACACTTGCTCAAAGGGATATCCTTCTTTACATCTGCAGTTATTTCTGCACAACATAAATTGTGACTTTAAGTAGTATTTCTCAGGGTTTCATAAAAGAGTTGACTACTTTAAAATATTCAAGGGGTACTGAAACCAAACCCAATAGAAAAATTTCAATGTAGCCTCTAGTGACAGTTTCCCTGTAGATTTGGCATCTTTAGTAACTTGTCTAAACTGAAAGATCATGTGTATGATCCAGTCTGGCAAATGCAAAACCAAGCAGAAGCAGAAGAAACATGGTACTAATGTAGCCAGGGAGAGATTGCCAACAGATGTTCTTGTTTCTGAAGTACACACTTCATGTATACTTTTTTTAAGGATTCTTGGAGGAGAAGAGAGAAGAGAATAGGATATAATATGACAGCACAAGAAGAACATTTGTCCCATTCAGTCTGCCATGACTGATGCTCTTTGATCCTTCTCAAAAAGCCCTAACAGACTTCTAGCAACCTTAATCCTTCTCTGAGCAATACTTTTAAGTGTCTCTTTACTGATACTGCATGCAGTCTATTTTACACTATGTGAAATCCTAAAAAGGCTTTTGCACTCACAATTTCTTTGCAGGCTGTTGCAAATGCACACTTTCTTGTCAACAAAATGGTACATCATAACTTCCAAGATGGCTGCGTATTGACAGTCTAATTTCAGCTTTCCCAATGTAAAAAAAGAAAGCTAGAAATAAGAGCCTTAACACTTCAATGCTCTTAACAGATCAGTGTATAATTTAATTTTTTATTTAAAGATAGCCAGTGCACTTTTTCTAATGTTTTCTGAAAGCATACAAGCTGTTTTTCACTTTAGGGAGAAGAAAAGAAATAATAAAAGAACAGATAGCAACCAGTGTAAGTTAGAATACAGGCTGTAGCAAGCACTTTAACATAGATAACCTTAATTTTCTGTGAGGTAATGCCTGTGTCTGCAGCTGCTGATCTGTGGCAATTTTTCCTGTTTGGAGGATTAAACTTCATGTTTTGAAGAATGCACATAGTTTTGTGAGTTTGTTCTTAGCTAATAGGGGATAAGGTGGTTTTGAAAATACTTTTAGTTTTTTTTTATTTGTGGGTTTTCATTAAAACAAAAAGTCTTGAAAATTTGACATATGTTCCGTGACGATGCGAGGTATTGCCAGCTATGCCAGGAGAAGTAGATCAGTGGATGTGGAACATATGCCAGCATAGCTAGCTGGAATGTTATAAGTAATTATATGTCATTTATATATCAAACTGATTTATACAGATGATTGTGATGAAAAATGTATTTGTAAAATTGCTTGTGTTAAAAAATGTACCAACAGTGGGTCCTGGTGGACAGAAAGAGAAATCTGCCTGCATGTTAGACTGTATTGTAGCTGTGTAAATTAATATACTATAATAGAGGATACTGGAAGAGAAGAGGCTAATTTCAGTCCAGCTAACTTTGAAAAGTAGTTTGAAATTAAATTACTTTGTAGGCCACAAAGATTGTATCCTACAGTTCTGATTGCAGCCAGAGACAGAATGTCTGTGAAACAAGGACTAGAAATCCTTGTTCTATTATCTGTAGCAGTGAACTAATTGCTACTCTGGAAGGTTGGAAGTTTGAAATTGTTTTAAGACTTCCAGAAGCTGCAATAGAGCTTAGCAAAGCTCTAAGTTTGTAAGGTAACACATCTGTGCTAAATCTTGGCAGCCTCTAATAAAGGGGGTTAGTATGGGAACCAGAAATCAGGTGACCAGATATGTGTGATGTCATTCTGTAATCCATCACTGAAATGATGTTTTAATACTAGATGAGACTGAAGTCTCAGAGCAGTCTGTTTTTGGAACCTGACATAGAAGGATCATTCACCTACTTCATCTTGCCTTGCTCTAGTAAGTGATCATAAGATAGTAATTCTTTAGAGCAGTCAGGAAAATATAGTGTGATTAGTTAGCTACTGTTTTTCTGTATCTGTGTAAATCTATTCATCTGTGTTACTTTAATATTTTCTTTGATTGAAACTCTGATGTCTATTGTAACTAGAGATTTAGTATTTTCAGCTTATTTTACTAGTTTTTATTAAATATATTTAAACTTTTCATTGGGGCTGGTCTTTTAGAGAATATTTTAACCTTTGAAATTACTTATATTTATTTGGTGACTCTGTGGCCATTCCTGAAAGCTTTACTGCATTAGCCAAACAAAATCATTGGTATTAATATTAATTTCACTCAGTATAATTGGGTACTCTTGTAACAGCCTTAGAGTAGCTGGCTTTGGAGTGTCTGGTGGCAGGACTTGGCTTAGACATTCGGCTGAGGACTCAACTCTACAGCTGTGCCAGTGGGGAGTTTTATTGAGGGCCTGGAGGGAGAGAGAGGTTACCCAGCCCCCAGACTGAGTATGTTCCCTGTGTGCTCTTAAGAGAAAGTGTACTTGATGCAGAGAGTTGAATCTGTAAATACTGTGTATCCATTTCTATTCCATGTAAATGTCCCTCTCCAGTGTCAGTGGTGAGGATTCAAGGTCCTTGATTACTAGCCCAGAGAGGGGGGACATCACTGGTTCAAATGGAGATGGGAAGAAAAACTGTATAAAATGTCAGTCGGCCAAACATTAGTGTGGCCCTGTAACATGAAAGTTGAAAATACACATCCAAAAAACTGACAATAAGTGGAAATAATAGCTTTTTATCATAATGGCTATGCTATCCATATTATCATGGAATGTAAATGTCCTTACAGGTATAACCAAAAAGGAAAGAGTATTAAATTATATTAAGGATGGAGCAGTGGGGCAGTGGTAGTGTTGTCGCCTCACAGCAAAAGGTTCTCTGGTTCGATTCTTGGCTGGGGTGCCTTCTGTGTGGAGTCTGCATGTCCTCCCTGTGTTCGTGTGAGCTTCCTCCGGGTGCTCCGGTTTCCTCCCATGTTACAAAGACATGCATCTGGAAAATCGGCTTCATTCTAAGTCAGACTTTCCTGGCTAACAAATGTTAAATAAAATAAAAATAAAAGAAATGCAGGTGCAAATATCAATGCAGCAAGAGACACATTTGGAAAGGAAAGAACATGTAAAGTTGACAAAGAAATGATTTCAGGATGGATATTCAGCAGAATATCAGGTACAAAGGAAAGGGTAGTAACTATACTAATTGCTAGAAGGGATACATTAGAGATAGAAGAGGAAAAATGGCAATAATAGTAGATTTGTGGTAGTAAGGGGCTATTAGCAAGGGAAGAGAGTTGCACTGGCATGTATTTATATTCCACCAAAACTGCTATTATGGAAATTTTGGGAGAAATAATCAACTTTTGGCAGGGAATATTACTTATAGTTGGAGACTGGAACTTGATTTGCAGTAGTGAGAATGTATCAAGGGGACCTACAAGGGAAAATATAACAAAAGAGGGTTGATGCCTGAAGACATTTATGAAAATATTTCATAGGTTCATAGGTTCATAGATTAGTACTAGACTAACTGCCCTTGTGAACCATTTAAGCCTAGCCAATTATCCCTTGTGAGACTCAAACACTGCACTTTGTGTTTGTCAGGGAAACACCTTAACCATTAGGCCAACCTATTTGGTGTGGAAAATTTGAGTTCAATAGCAAGAGTTTGGACAGAATTTACACATTATTCCCCAAAGTACAATAACTGTTATAGAGTAAATAGAAATTATATTTCACAGGAACATGTGCATTTAATTCCAGCCTTCCACACACATCCAATAACTATTTCAGATTATGCACCTATAAAAAAGCAAGATAAAATGCAGTGTTATGAAGTAGAAATATCTTCAGAAATTATAGCAAGTGAGAGATATAATAAAATTGGAGTTTAAAATATGGTTAAAATAATATATATATATATATATATATATATATATATATATATATATATATATATATATATATATGGTTCCCCTTCAAACCATCGAATGTTGAAAACATCGAAGTTCAGATCATCGAGACCAGAACATCGAGTTTGAAAACATTGAAGGTTTGAATGGGATGAAAAAGGTAAGTGTAGGTGGAAGAATGTTTGTGTTTTTGCAGGGCATACTGTGTGTGTCAATGTGCCCTCTCTGTGATGGCACTACAGATAGGGCACAAAAATTTGCAGAAGCGCTAAATGGGAGATTTCCCTTTACTCCACTGTAGTGTGGTCTCTGAGTTGGAATATTAAAGTAAGGGGGGTGTGGGGGGTGCAGGGGGGCTATACAATTGTTAAAATTTATTTTTCTTTCTTTTTTTTTTTTTGTTACACTTGTAACCTTTGATGTTTCAAAATTCGATGTTCTGGTCTCGATGATCAGAATTTCGATGTTTTGAAATTCCGATGGTTAGAAGTGGAACTATATATATATATATATATATATATATATATATATATATATATAGATATATATATATATAGATATATATATAGATATAGATATATACATATATATGTGTGTGTGTGTGTGTGTGTGTGTGTATATTCTTTGCCCCTAATTTTTAAAACTATCTGTTCTTTTGACATATTGGCCTTGTCCACAGCATCGACACTTAAAATCCCTATTTTGTGTTAGTATTATGTGACTGGATGGTATTCAGTTTTCCCTTTTTTGGCCTATCTTTAAAGGAGCTATCCTTCCTGAATACAAGGGATGCTTTTTTCATCCATTTTACTAAAAAGACAGTTATGCATCCTGAAGATGTTCCAATTATATATCAAACACTCCCCTATTGCTCTACTATCCACTGTATAAGTATTGATAAACAATTTATCCACACTGGTGGTGAAATTATTACTTACACCACTTTCCAATTGTATATTCTCCTGCCCAGATTTGTCTGTATTTAAAAATGGGACATAAAAAAACTTCTTCTTTTATTATAAACTTCAGTTTTGATATCTGTCACAAAGTTAAATGGGTAACTCTTCCTCAAACCATATCGATACCAAAGTTCCTTTTCAATAGTGAATGTTTCAAAATCTAAAACTATATGGGAAATTCTGACCATTTGTCCTTTTACAACAGCTTTTTTCTGACTAAACATATGCCAACCGTCATAGTGTAGGTATATGTTGGAAAATGTAGTTTTCCTATGTATGTTGGAAATAAAACATGGCCTAGAAATATCCTTTATTAATTTGATGCCCAAATAACAGATTCTATCTGCATCAAAATTCCAACTAAACTTTAAAAACTCTACTGTATTGTTTATATAACCAAAACATTCATCCAGTGTTTCTAGGGACTCTTTCCATAAAATAAACATGTCACCTGAAATGTGCATCCAAATAATCCATGAAGCTTTAAATTGGCTATTAAATAAATATATTTCCCATTGTGTCATCACTAGCTTGGCGAAACAGGGGGCACAAGCTGCCCCCATTGCCACACCAGTTGTTTGTTTATACCAATGATTATTAAAATAAATAAAATTATTTTTCAATACCACTTCCATTAAGCCAGCTGCTACATTAATTTTATTGGTGTCAATTCATTCAAATAAAATAATTGTTCTTCAATCAACATTAAACCCTGTTCTTGAGGTATTACGAAGTACAAATTATTCTCACCAACAGTAACAAAAATGCAGTCAGCAGAAAATTCTACTTCATTTATTTTACTTAAAAAGTCCCACAAATCTTTACAGATATGTGAAATTTTTTTCAAACTATGTTTTAACAGATGATCTAAATACTTAGCAATGTAAAAAGTTTTTGACCTGGTAGTGTCCACTATAGGTCTTAAAGGGGGGGTGGGGGTTCTGAACGTTTGTGTATTTTGGGGATTCCAAATATTCTGCCATAATAGGTTTGTTATTTACTATGTATTTAAATTCACTCTTATGTATTTGTCATTGATAGGGCATATCAGTCAACAAAATATCAGTTTTAGTATAGGCAGTGAAGATTTCTTCATGTGATATTTCCCTATACTAATTTAGTTATTTATTTAGTTATTTATTGACATTTATTAACTGGGTTAGTCCAATTGAGTCAGGGGCCCATTTTCAGTGGAGATGAGGAGAAAAGCTCCAGAAATAATACGATTATGATATTTACAAAATATTTAAGTAGAGTCACAGAAATATAATAAAAGTCAAAAAGTTGTGCACAGCAGTACAACGCATAGGTAAAATAACAGTTAACAAGTACAATTTCCAAAATCTGAGAACAGTATATATACTATAGGCCAAATAATTAAATGGTTTAGACAATATTACACTGAGTACAGTATGAATACAGTTTGATAGAGCAAGTACAAGGAGGACAAAGAGTTGGTAGGGAAAAGCAGATACGATGAGAATAGAGGAGACTGGTTCAAATGGGGGTTGGCAAGAGCACATAATTATTTAAAGGTGGGTTAAAATAACTCTTGTCTTCTTAACCCACTTGAAATGGCAGTTGCATTTGTATTTTGAAACCATAGTAACAAATTAAGTTTACATGTAAACATTTTTAAATTGATCAAAGAATTAACTATGTTTGCCCTGCTAGCAAGGATAAATGTTAAACCTTTGGAAAGAATGTCAGCGTGACTCACTTAAATATTTTAATGGAAAAACTATAAAGTATAAAGTCTTTCAAAGTATTATTTACCAACTTAACTGTCTTGGTTGCCATTGATTTTCTCATACTATCATCAGTCATTATTTCCTGAATTTGCTCACCCTGGGATAAGTCTTCTTTGGTCTGGCTCTCTGTTAGTTGTAATAGTCTTCATTGTATTGTTCCCCATCCATTATGGATTGTTAGTGTCTGTTCTGCACTCTTTCTGATCTCAATTCTAAAGGACTGTTGCACTGTGGGTAATCATTCACTAGACTGGATTGTGGGACTCCTGATTTGTTATTGGCCAGTCGCTGGGGGTGTATCCTTTATTATGATAGCTGCTCAGTGGTTTCGGATAAGCTTTCCCTTTCCGATAGCTCTCAGTATCTCTGTTGAATTTTGAGAGCTTCCTTTTTAATATTCCATCACATATTTTTTCTACCAAATGAAATACATTCTGGTAATTACTTTCTATATGTTCAAACAATAAATCTTTTGGGATGGAATTATTAAGAATGTTAACGTCTTTGGAAAGTTGATCAATCAAAATGTTGTTATGTTTAATTATAACTACATGCTTTGTCAAACACCTCTATTAAATCTCACTGATAGTCTGTTCCCACTTGTACACCATTTGGAAACCTCCAAAACCAGAACCCTTTGGGTACTAAGTTGTTATCTGAATTATTTTGCAGGTAGCTGTTTTCAAGCTGTAACTTTTTAAACAATAATAATTGTTTCTCATACTCGCCAAACTGTCCATTAAGAGAATCTTGCAACCCATTGCTATAAAGGAACTGGTAGACTGAAACATAAATTCAAAATGGTTAGTTTTCCAAAGTTCAAATTCAATAATCTTATTTTTACTCTGATTGTTACTCGCTCTGGTCTGATGATTATTCATTGGGGTAGCCTGTGTTAGTGGAAGACCAAGACTTTTACTAGTAGACATGTCAGGACAGGAGAATAGACGATTGGAAAATGGTATAAGTAATAATTTCATCATCAATGTGAATGCATTGTTTATCAGTACTTATAGAGTGGATAGTAAAGCAATAGGGAAGTATTTGATATATAATTGGAACATTTTCAGGATGGATAGCTGTCTTTTTAGTAAATTGGGTGAAGCACCATTCCTTGTATTCAGGAAGGACAGATCCTTTAAAGATTGGCTGGAATGGGGAAAAATTAATACCATCTAGTCAAGTAATACTAACAAAAAACAGGGATGTTTAAGTGTGGATGCTGTGGATCGTGCCCGTATGTCAAACGAACAGCGAGTTTTAAAATTAGGGACAAAGAATATCACATCAGTAATCCTTACAATTGTAATTCAAACCAAGTGGTGTACCTAGCTAGCTGCAAGTTATGCCCTGCATTTTATATAGGGAAGACAAACAGAAAGCTGAAAAGTGGAATTTACAAACACATTTCTGATATAAGAGACGGGAGGACAACTAATGCTTTATTCAGACATGTACAAGTGTTTAATGAACATAAATTTAGTTTTGTCATGATGGAACAAGTTAGTAGTGACCAAAGAGGTTATGTTATGGAAGATCATTTAACCAAGAGTGAATTGGTGTAGCAAATTAGAAAAAGCTACATGTTACCCAGGGTTGATTGATTTAGTTTCCATTAACTCTGTATTAAAACTAAAGCACTAGCATGCATGACTGATTTTAACATGTTTTAAATGTGTTAATTATGTTTTAATTAAGTATAATATTCTATTTGCTACTGTTAAGCATGTAATTTTGTTGCATATGTTTCATTAAGTGAGATTTAAGAGTTTTAATAGTTCTGAGGAATTTTCTTATAATTAGAATGCAAGCGTTTAAATGTGACAATAACATTTTGGATTTTTCTCGAGTGTCATTACTCTGCACTACAGGTTGTGTAGTCAGTTCATGATTTTCCTGTGGTGTTGCCAATTTGTACAGTGGATATGTTTGTATTACCTAAAGACAGTAAAGACCCATCAAACCCAGCCTCATATAGACTCATTTCAATTTCAGAGCATTATTATAAAGCGTTTATGCATACACTAGCTAAAAGAATGGGAAAGGTGTTGCCAGAATGAATAGATATTGAATAATTTGGTTTTGTGGAGGGGAGGCAAACATTTGATAACATTAACAGGACAATGATGATCCAGAGGGAAGCAGAATGTAAGAAAAATGCCCCTGTTTTTAGAGGATCTTGATACACAGAAAACATTTGATACTGTAAGCCTGGATTTTATGAATAGGGCAATGGAAGCATTTGCATTGTGTGATACAATAATAAGGTTAATTAGCAGAATATATGAAGAACTGCAGACATAAATTAAAGTGGAAGGGTTCCTCTCTGAAAAGTTGTGTTTGAGGGGTGTCCTTTTTCACTCTTGTTATTTGCTTTATATTTAGAGCCATTGGCAAAGAAATGAAGGGGCTCAGAAATGCAGTGAGGTAATTTGTATGGTAATCAAGAAAAGGTGGCTTTATTTGCAGACGATATTATTTTGTGTCTGATAAATCCAGAAAAGGACATCTCAGCGTTGTGGAACATTCTGAGACAGTTTCAGGCCTTTTCAGGCTATAAAATGAATGACGATAAAACATTGGTTACAGCCATAATTATGTACCCCACACAAATTGGTTCAGTAGTAGCCATATTTATATGATCATGATGCAATTAATTATTTGGGTGTTTGGATTAAAACGGCTTATGTTATGGCAGCTAAGGATATGTAGGAATAGACTATATAAAGGATAGTATAAAAAGTGAGAAATTGGAAGCTCTTGTTTTTTTTTTGGATATGGCTAGTAAGATACAGTGAAAATATTTTTGTTCCCTTTAGTTTTATATATAGTGGTCAAGGATATTTTTATCAACCAGAGAAGAAGTTGTGGACAATAATTAATAAAAAGTTGAACAAATTTATCTGGAAGGGGAAGATGGTGAGAGTTAAGTGGGATAAGCTGGTCTTATAGAAAAAGGTGGTTTATGATTACTTAAATTGAAGGTATATTTTAGAGCTTCACAGTTCAGGGTCACAAACATAACAGAAGCAGAAATTTATAATTCAGAATGGAAAGAGATTATGATGATGCAGGGGGGAAGTTCAAGAAATAAAGAGAGAATGCAAGACTGGATGAAGATTGTTAGTTAAAATAATAACAAACATACAGAATAATATATTCATAAAGTAGTAGAAAGTATTCTAAGAACTAAGCCAACCCGAGAATGCAGAAAGGTAATTTTGCCAATAAGGATAACTGCAAGTAGGGTTACAGAAAATAGGCAAGAGGGGCTGGAACTTATTGCAGTTTATAGCTAATGCAGGAAAGGTAATAGAATGGGATGAGGCCAAGAAGATGCTTACACTGCAGGCTGGAGACTGCTTTCTTTACCAGGGACTGTTATCTGAGTATAGGCAAAGGAAAAGTGATTGGGGATCTTAAGTGCAAAACTTGCTCTAGTGGAGTTTTTTAATGAATCTAGAACAGGAGGTGCTGTTAAACAATGGGTAATTAGTAGGGCACATACAATATTGCATTATTACTCCTCTAAGAATCAATCAGAGGAGGATAGAAAAAAGTGGCAAGAGAGACTGGAAAGAGATATTGGAAAAGCAATTTACAAGACAACAAAGGGATGACATATGTATGGCTCCCAATAATAATCAACCCCCTTTTTTCCCATTTTCTACATAGGGTCAGGGTTTATGGCTACTGCATATGCGACAAAATTTAGAATGTTTAAGATCTTTGCTTGGAAGTGTTTGCACAGGTATTTTTATACCCCAAGCAGACTTCAAGGAATTATTTTCTCAAGTAGCCTGCAAATGTTGGAGGTGTGATGGGAAAGAAAAGGGTAAGAAGGAATACGTGTTTTGGGAGTGTAATGAGTTGGCAGATTTAAAAAAATTCTTTGCACAGTACTCTGTCAGAAATACTGGGTGAGCAAATCACTGTAACTAAGGAGATTCTTTTCAGTTGGGGCACAGGATCTGAATTACCGAAATATAGGAAGAGCTTATTTAGTTTAATTCTGTTTGCTGCCTAAAAAGTAATTACTAGAAAAAGGAAATCAAAGCCTAAACCAGCTGTATTTGAAGTACTAAATATTATAAAAGAGCTTAAAAAGCTAGAAGATGGATCTTTAGAAAATTACATAGTGAATTACATAGAAATAAATGGAAATTGTGCTAATAAGACATGCAGATTAATGTCAGGTTTCAGAGAGAAAAAAGGAACTGACCAATTTATGTAGTGTTGAAATGATGATAGTTACAAGGAAAGAAAAGATATGTGAGATATAATGTATGTAAATGAAAAAGGTTAATATGCTTTTTTATTTTCTTCTTTTAATGTACGTTGCCTGTGTCTTAAGAGATAATTTAATAAAGGTGTTAAAAAAGAAAAGAAAATTATACATCATCAGATCACTGTCCAATCTCTCATTCTTTATTACTAATTTGACTTTGCCTCATTGCATGCCATTTGGTTCTACCTATCTATCTCATTAGAACGGCCCTCTGAAGATATATCATTGTAACTATGTACTGAATGTACATTCAATGGCAACATTATGCTTCTTCTCCCACAATTTCTTCTTGTATGGCTCTAAATAACCTCCCCCTGCAGTGGTAAGTTAACTGTACCTAGAACCCTAAGTAGGTTTCAAACCCTGCCCCCCTCCCTCCACAAAACCTGGTTTTCTGGACCAACTATAAATGGCCTGTTCTTTTGGATATGCTTCCTGATTATTTTTAAATGTGTATTTACTTACCAGACTTACATTTATTATTATTTAATAAAGCAAAATGTGTGTGTGTTTTCTATTTCAGTGGTCTTGTACATTTTCCCTGCAAGAAGTGAAACAAAACTTATTCACCAATAGTAAGATATAGTTAATACATTTGTAGGTTCATAATTATTTATTAGGATAATGATCCCTGAGGATCTTTAGAAAGCTAATCACGTATGCCAAATAAGTTTCTAGTCCTAGTATTCTAAGTGCAATTAACTCAGACCCCTTTGTAATATTAGCACAAATAACTCAGGGGGTAGGCAGACATTTACATGTTACTTGCGTCATCCCATCCATTCATCCAGACTGCACTTGATTAGCGTAAGGGGTGCGCTTTGCTTTACATGGAGAGGAAGACAATTCCAGTGAAGTGATATTCTTTGTGAGATCTATCTATCCTTCTAGCATGTTCTTTTTTAAGTTGCAGAAGAAATTGAGCTCTCTTGAGAAGGTGACTCTACCTCCATTTTACTTACAGATGTGTCATAAATCTGAAAGGATGGCAGAGGGTCTGCAAGTGAGGCAAAGACCACTTCTCAGTAACCTGTAGGATACTGAAAAAAGGGACAGGGCTTTGAGATGATCAGTGTAGCTTTTGTGATTTAGGCCCCTTGATTTTCATATTGAGAAAGCATTGTGATCACTCTAATTGTATCATGAGTATGGACAGGTACATACAGAAGGGGGATTATACTCAATGATCAATATAATGAATACAGTATGCATGGAATGATTACTTCCCAGGACCTGGATACCATACCCTTACAAATAAGCAGTACTCTTGGCCTTGGATAGTGGTTTGAGGACATGTTTTTGGGAGATTTGATGGTGGGTGTGACTGCTGATATTTGATCTGGGAAGTTAGAGCTGAATTTATTGGGTAGTATAGTGGCGGTGCCCTTAGGGTTAGCGTATCTGATATCTTTTGCTATTAACTTTGTGCAGTTCTGAGCATTATTTATCATGTTTTTAACATAGATAGACATCTTTGTGATTAAATTTTGCCTAAGTGGCTATGTTTACCTCATATCTGGCTTTAGTTAATATGATATGGGACTGGATATCTGCATGTCAACAGAATTTGATGGTGAAAGATTTCATGCTCATAGATGTGTCATCAGGGTGAAATGGAATGTTGAATTTCACTGGGGTGTCACTCAGTTTTAGTAAATTAACTTTTGCATAATCTCTGAAGACTAAGTTATTGGAAGATGCTTATGGCTACAGTCGTATGGTGAATATGACTGCTTTATGGTCCAGTTTGACTAGGGAGGAGCTAGGGAAAGTACAGCTGAGTATGTCCTACTTACCTGTAACAGTAGATGATCAAATTTCTCGCTATCCCACTAGCATTTAGGGTTAGCTACCAAGGGAACCCAGTACTGGCCAGATTTAAAAATATCATAATCCCTTTCTCTCTTCCTGTCTCTTCCTGTGACAGCTGATTAACTGAGCACATTGTAAGAGGGAAGCATTTAGCTGTTGCAGTTATATTTATTTATTGCATTTGTTAACCAGGAAAGTCTACTGGGCCTAGGTGACCCCATTTTAGGTAGAAGCTCTGGGAGAAAAGATCCACATAACATAATACATACAAGAAAAAGCACAATATACAGTGTATATACAGTCTCAATGCATTGAAATAAATATTAAACACAATGGTACAAGTTATTTACAAACATTACACATTAATATTGTATACAGTGTGGTCATTGAGGATGGAGTTAGTCAGGTAAGGTAGCAGTTTTAATTGTTACTTGTTGGAGTTTTGTAGGCATAAGCAGTTGAATTCAGCAAGCCAGGGAGCACTCCTAAGTAGTGATATTGTAAAGGGATATAGTAGTGGATCAGGTGTTAGGAGGCACTATTATGGCACAAGTACATTGCCAGAGAGAAAGGAGGTATCAGCTGAGAGACTTCTTAAAGTGAGCAGGACTACTGATTGCTCTGAAGGTGGGAGGGCATTCCACAGTTTTGAAACGGTAAAAAAGAAAAGCATTTGACCAGCTGGAAGGTTATGTTTTTCAACTTTTAGAATCATTGTGTTTTTAGATCTTAGTCGCCTGTTAGGGTGGTATGCAGTCATTAAGGAAGAGAGGGAGGGGCATGGTGAAGGCTTGTATATGAGTTTATGTGCAGTGGTTAATTGTGAATAAGTGAGGTAGTGTGGGATTTGAAGCCAGTTTAGCTATTGCAGATATAAGCAGTGGTGTGCTGAGTTTTTAGAATTTGTTAACAAATTTGGCAATCTTGTTGTAACATGAGTCCAGTTTGGTTTTCATGGAGGACTGGCTATTGGTGAGGATTGGGGCACCATATAGTAGAGATGATAGCAGGAAGGATGATGCTAGAGCTTTTTTAGCAGTAATATTAAGGTAGTATTTGTGTCTATACAGGCTACCTAATTTTTTATGTGTTTTTTTGATGTTGCTATGGATATGGAGGTCAAATGTTAGATTTTCATCAATAATAACTCCTAGCAGTTTGGTACTTGGAACAACTTCAATGAGAGTACTATTATGGGACTGGACCAAAAAATCATTCTTGTACAGAGCGGTAGTTTTTTTTGGGGGGGTGAATATTAGAAGTTTGGTTTTAATGGGATTTAGAGTGAGATGGTTGTTTGACATCCAAGTTTCGGTTGAAGTGAAAGCATTTTGGGTAAGACGTTGTAACAAAGATATAGATTTGGCAGTACAAATGATTGTAGAATCATCTGCATATTGGATAACTGTACCATGGATAAGGGTGGTTTGGAAGTTGTTAATGAATATACTGAAAAGGAGGGGACCTAGCATAGATCCCTGAGGTATACCTGTGGTTGTGCTGAGAATAGGTGAGAAGGAGGATTGTCATTTGGTGGACTGTTGCATATTGGTGAGAAGGTCTAAAAACCAGTTTAAGGTATGGGGTGAGAGACCTAAGTTGGTGAGATTTGTGAGCAGAAGGGGATGTGAAACAATGTCAAAGGTCTTAGAGAGATCTAACAACAGTGATGAGACTATGTAACTGTCATCATGAGCCATGTTTACTGTGTCCATAAAGAGATATAGGAACAGTGAGGAGTCTATGTAACCGGCATCACAAGCCCTGTTTACTGTGTCCACAAAGAGATCTAGGAACAGTGAGGAGACTACGTAACCGGCATCGTGAGCCCTGTTTACTGTGTCCATAAAGAGATCTAGGAACAGTGAGGAGACCATGTAATCGGCATCGCTGGCCCTGTTTACTGTGTCCATAAAGAGATTTAGGAACAGTGAGGAGACTATATAACCAGCATCATGAGCCCTGTTTACTGTGTCCATAAAGAGATCTAGGAACAGTGAGGGGACTATGTAACCGGCATCGTGAGCCCTGTTTACTGTGTCCATAAAGAGATCTAGGAACAGTGAGGAGTCTACGTAACCGGCATCATGAGCCCCATTTACTGTGTCCATAAAGAGATCTAGGAACAGTGAGGGGACTATGTAACCAGCATTGTGAGCCCTGTTTACTGTGTCCATAAAGAGATCTAGGAACAGTGAGGAGACTATGTAACTGGCATTGTGAGCCCTGTTTACTGTGTCCATAAAGAGATATAGGAACAGTGAGGAGTCTATGTAACTGGCATCACAAGCCTGTTTACTGTGTCCACAAAGAGATCTAGGAACAGTGAGAAGACTATTTAACCAGCATTGTGAGCCCTGTTTTCTGTGTCCATAAAGAGATCTAGGAACAGTGAGGAGACTATGTAACCGGCATCGTGAGCCATGTTTACTGTGTCCATAAAGAGAGCTAGGAACAGTGAGGAGTCTATGTAACTGGCATTGTGAGCCCTGTTTACTGTGTTCATAAAGAGATATAGGAACAGTGAGGAGTCTATGTAACTGGCATCACAAGCCTGTTTACTGTGTACACAAAGAGACCTAGGAACAGTGAGGAGACTATTTAACCAGCATTGTGAGCCCTGTTTTCTGTGTCCATAAAGAGATCTAGGAACAGTGAGGAGACTATGTAACCGGCATTGTGAGCCCTGTTTACTGTGTCCATAAAGATATATAGGAACAGTGAGGAGTCTATGTAACCGGCAATGTGAGCTCTGTTTACTGTGTTCATAAAGAGATCTAGGAACAGTGAGGAGACTATGTAACCGGCATCGTGAGCCCTGTTTACTGTGTCCATAAAGTGATCTAGGAACAGTGAGGAGACTATGTAACCGGCATCGCGAGCCCTGTTTACTATGTCCATAAAGAGATATAGGAACAGTGAGGAGTCTATGTAACCGGCATCACAAGCCCTGTTTACTGTGTCCATAAAGTGATGTAGGAACAGTGAGGAGACTATGTAACCGGCATCACAAGCCCTGTTTACTGTGTCCACAAAGAGATCTAGGAACAGAGGGGAGACTATGTAACTGGCATCATGAGCCCTGTTTACTGTGTCCACAAAGAGATCTAGGAACAGTGAGGAGACTATGTAACCGGCATCGTGAGCCCTGTTTACTGTGTCCATAAAGAGATCTAGGAACAGTGAGGAGACTATGTAACTGTCATCATGAGCCCTGTTTACTGTGTCCATAAAGAGAGCTAGGAACAGTGAGGAGTCTATGTAACCGGCATCACAAGCCCTGTTTACGGTGTCCACAAAGAGATCTAGGAACAGTGAGGAGACTATGTAACCGGCATCGTGAGCCCTGTTTACTGTGTCCATAAAGAGATCTAGGAACAGTGAGGAGACTATGTAACCGGCATCATAAGCCCTGTTTACTGTGTCCATAAAGTGATCTAGGAACAGTGAGGAGACTATGTAACCGGCATCGCGAGCCCTGTTTACTATGTCCATAAAGAGATATAGGAACAGTGAGGAGTCTATGTAACCGGCATTGTGAGCCCTGTTTAATGTGTCCATAAATAGATATAGGAACAGTGAGGAGTCTGTGTAACCGGCATTGTGAACCCTGTTTACTGTGTCCATAAAGAGAAATAGGAACAGTGAGGAGACTATGTAACCGGCATCACAAGCTCTGTTTACTGTGTCCACAAAGAGATCTAGAAACAGTGAGGAGACTATATAACCAGCATCACGAGCCCTGTTTACTGTGTCCATAAAGAGATCTAGGAACAGTGAGGGGACTGTGTAACTGGCATTGTGAGCCCTGTTTACTGTGTCCATAAAGAGATATAGGAACAGTGAGGAGACTATGTAACCGGCATCGTGAGCCCTGTTTACTGTGTCCATAAAGAGAGCTAGGAACAGTGAGGAGTCTATGTAACCGGCATCGTGAGCCCTGTTTACTGTGTCCATAAAGAGATATAGGAACAGTGAGGAGTCTATGTAACCGGCATCACAAGCCCTGTTTACTGTGTCCACAAAGTGATCTAGGAACAATGAGGAGACTATGTAACCGGCATCACGAGCCCTGTTTACTGTGTCCATAAAGAGATCTAGGAACAAGTAGGAGACTATGTAACCGGTATCGCGAGCCCTGTTTACTGTGTCCACAAAGAGATCTAGGAACAGTGAGGAGACTATGTAACCGGTATCGCGAGCCCTGTTTACTGTGTCCATAAAGAGATCTAGGAACAGTGAGGAGTCTATGTAACCGGCATCACAAGCCCTGTTTACTGTGTCCACAAAGAGATCTAGAAACAATGAGGAGACTATATAACCAGCATCACGAGCCCTGTTTACTCTGTCCATAAAGAGATCTAGGAAAAGTGAGGAGTCTTTGTAACCAGCATCATGAGCCCTGTTTACTGTGTCCTTAAAGAGATCTAGGAACAGTGAGGAGACTATGTAACCGGCATTGTGAGCCCTATTTACTGTGTCCATAAAGAAATCTAGGAACAGTGAGGAGACTATGTAACCGGCATTGTGAGCCCTGTTTACTGTGTCCATAAAGAGATATAGGAAGAGTGAGGAGTCTATGTAACTGGCATCACAAGCCCTGTTTACTGTGTCCTTAAAGAGATCTAGGAACAGTGAGGAGACTATGTAACCGGCATTGTGAGCCCTACTTACTGTGTCCATAAAGAAATCTAGGAACAGTGAGGAGACTATGTAACCGGCATTGTGAGCCCTGTTTACTGTGTCCATAAAGAGATATAGGAAGAGTGAGGAGTCTATGTAACTGGCATCACAAGCCCTGTTTACTGTGTCCTTAAAGAGATCTAGGAACAGTGAGGAGACTATGTAACTGGCATCGTGAGCCCTGTTTACTGTGTCCATAAAGTGATCTAGGAACAGTGAGGAGTCTATGTAACCGGCATCACAAGCCCTGTTTACTGTGTCTACAAAGAGATCTAGGAACAGTGAGGAGACTATGTAACCGGCATCGTGAGCCCTGTTTACTGTGTCCATAAAGAGATATAGGAACAGTGAGGAGTCTATGAAACCGGCATCACAAGCCCTGTTTACTGTGTCCATAAAGAGATCTAGGAACAAGTAGGAGACTATGTAACTGGTATCGCGAGCCCTGTTTACAGTGTCCACAAAGAGATCTAGGAACAGTGAGGAGACTATATAACCAGCATCACGAGCCCTGTTTACTGTGTCCGTAAAGAGATCTAGGAATAGTGAGGAGTCTGATGATGATAACAACCAGGTACTCCCACCACGGAAAAATGAAGAACAATGAACAACTCAAAGTTCCTGAGCAATCAGTATAACACAGTCAATGAAATGGCAACAGTTCCCTTCTTTTAAAAAAATCACGAATCCAAAATGTAGACACAAAACAATTTTAATGAGTAAGCGCTTTCGCGTGGTCACCACCACGCTTCATCAGACAGTACAAATAACATCTCTAGTACATCTATTTATACAAATAGGTAAAAAAGGGCGCCAAATTAAAACCAATATTTTAGGCACTTTACCAATATTTTAGGCATCCCAGATATGTCTTCCCTGGCATTATCAAGAGCCAATTTATTAGAATAAAAAGACTCTGCAAAGATACTTGTAATTTATACCTTGAAGCAGATCGTCTAGAAAGTTTATTTAGAGAGAGAGGATATAACCCCAGCTTAATTTCAGCCATCAGAAGCAACATAATTGATAGTACGTTGCCTGATAATCAGCACATACGTACTAGGAAAAGCAATAGTTCTATTAGAGACAAAGAATTTATACCAGTAACTTTAAATTATACCAGTTTGGTTAATGACATCAAGGGGATTTTTTATAAAAATTGGAAAATACTAACTATAGACCCCATGGTTAAGAAACTGGTAGGGGATAGACCCCATTTTATGTTTAAAAATAGTTTGAATTTGAAACAACTACTTTGTAACGACAAAAACAGGGTTCCTCTCTGAAAAGTTGTGTTTGAGGGGTGTCCTTTTTCACTCTTGTTATTTGCTTTATATTTAGAGCCATTGGCAAAGAAATGAAGGGGCTCAGAAATGCAGTGAGGTAATTTGTATGGTAATCAAGAAAAGGTGGCTTTATTTGCAGACGATATTATTTTGTGTCTGATAAATCCAGAAAAGGACATCTCAGCGTTGTGGAACATTCTGAGACAGTTTCAGGCCTTTTCAGGCTATAAAATGAATGACGATAAAACATTGGTTACAGCCATAATTATGTACCCCACACAAATTGGTTCAGTAGTAGCCATATTTATATGATCATGATGCAATTAATTATTTGGGTGTTTGGATTAAAACGGCTTATGTTATGGCAGCTAAGGATATGTAAGAATAGACTATATAAAGGATAGTATAAAAAGTGAGAAATTGGAAGCTCTTGTTTTTTTTTTGGATATGGCTAGTAAGATACAGTGAAAATATTTTTGTTCCCTTTAGTTTTATATATAGTGGTCAAGGATATTTTTATCAACCAGAGAAGAAGTTGTGGACAATAATTAATAAAAAGTTGAACAAATTTATCTGGAAGGGGAAGATGGTGAGAGTTAAGTGGGATAAGCTGGTCTTATAGAAAAAGGTGGTTTATGATTACTTAAATTGAAGGTATATTTTAGAGCTTCACAGTTCAGGGTCACAAACATAACAGAAGCAGAAATTTATAATTCAGAATGGAAAGAGATTATGATGATGCAGGGGGGAAGTTCAAGAAATAAAGAGAGAATGCAAGACTGGATGAAGATTGTTAGTTAAAATAATAACAAACATACAGAATAATATATTCATAAAGTAGTAGAAAGTATTCTAAGAACTAAGCCAACCCGAGAATGCAGAAAGGTAATTTTGCCAATAAGGATAACTGCAAGTAGGGTTACAGAAAATAGGCAAGAGGGGCTGGAACTTATTGCAGTTTATAGCTAATGCAGGAAAGGTAATAGAATGGGATGAGGCCAAGAAGATGCTTACACTGCAGGCTGGAGACTGCTTTCTTTACCAGGGACTGTTATCTGAGTATAGGCAAAGGAAAAGTGATTGGGGATCTTAAGTGCAAAACTTGCTCTAGTGGAGTTTTTTAATGAATCTAGAACAGGAGGTGCTGTTAAACAATGGGTAATTAGTAGGGCACATACAATATTGCATTATTACTCCTCTAAGAATCAATCAGAGGAGGATAGAAAAAAGTGGCAAGAGAGACTGGAAAGAGATATTGGAAAAGCAATTTACAAGACAACAAAGGGATGACATATGTATGGCTCCCAATAATAATCAACCCCCTTTTTTCCCATTTTCTACATAGGGTCAGGGTTTATGGCTACTGCATATGCGACAAAATTTAGAATGTTTAAGATCTTTGCTTGGAAGTGTTTGCACAGGTATTTTTATACCCCAAGCAGACTTCAAGGAATTATTTTCTCAAGTAGCCTGCAAATGTTGGAGGTGTGATGGGAAAGAAAAGGGTAAGAAGGAATACGTGTTTTGGGAGTGTAATGAGTTGGCAGATTTAAAAATTCTTTGCACAGTACTCTGTCAGAAATACTGGGTGAGCAAATCACTGTAACTAAGGAGATTCTTTTCAGTTGGGGCACAGGATCTGAATTACCGAAATATAGGAAGAGCTTATTTAGTTTAATTCTGTTTGCTGCCTAAAAAGTAATTACTAGAAAAAGGAAATCAAAGCCTAAACCAGCTGTATTTGAAGTACTAAATATTATAAAAGAGCTTAAAAGCTAGAAGATGGATCTTTAGAAAATTACATAGTGAATTACATAGAAATAAATGGAAATTGTGCTAATAAGACATGCAGATTAATGTCAGGTTTCAGAGAGAAAAAAGGAACTGACCAATTTATGTAGTGTTGAAATGATGATAGTTACAAGGAAAGAAAAGATATGTGAGATATAATGTATGTAAATGAAAAAGGTTAATATGCTTTTTATTTTCTTCTTTTAATGTACGTTGCCTGTGTCTTAAGAGATAATTTAATAAAGGTGTTAAAAAGAAAAGAAAATTATACATCATCAGATCACTGTCCAATCTCTCATTCTTTATTACTAATTTGACTTTGCCTCATTGCATGCCATTTGGTTCTACCTATCTATCTCATTAGAACGGCCCTCTGAAGATATATCATTGTAACTATGTACTGAATGTACATTCAATGGCAACATTATGCTTCTTCTCCCACAATTTCTTCTTGTATGGCTCTAAATAACCTCCCCCTGCAGTGGTAAGTTAACTGTACCTAGAACCCTAAGTAGGTTTCAAACCCTGCCCCCCTCCCTCCACAAAACCTGGTTTTCTGGACCAACTATAAATGGCCTGTTCTTTTGGATATGCTTCCTGATTATTTTTAAATGTGTATTTACTTACCAGACTTACATTTATTATTATTTAATAAAGCAAAATGTGTGTGTGTTTTCTATTTCAGTGGTCTTGTACATTTTCCCTGCAAGAAGTGAAACAAAACTTATTCACCAATAGTAAGATATAGTTAATACATTTGTAGGTTCATAATTATTTATTAGGATAATGATCCCTGAGGATCTTTAGAAAGCTAATCACGTATGCCAAATAAGTTTCTAGTCCTAGTATTCTAAGTGCAATTAACTCAGACCCCTTTGTAATATTAGCACAAATAACTCAGGGGTAGGCAGACATTTACATGTTACTTGCGTCATCCCATCCATTCATCCAGACTGCACTTGATTAGCGTAAGGGGTGCGCTTTGCTTTACATGGAGAGGAAGACAATTCCAGTGAAGTGATATTCTTTGTGAGATCTATCTATCCTTCTAGCATGTTCTTTTTTAAGTTGCAGAAGAAATTGAGCTCTCTTGAGAAGGTGACTCTACCTCCATTTTACTTACAGATGTGTCATAAATCTGAAAGGATGGCAGAGGGTCTGCAAGTGAGGCAAAGACCACTTCTCAGTAACCTGTAGGATACTGAAAAAAGGGACAGGGCTTTGAGATGATCAGTGTAGCTTTTGTGATTTAGGCCCCTTGATTTTCATATTGAGAAAGCATTGTGATCACTCTAATTGTATCATGAGTATGGGCAGGTACATACAGAAGAGGGATTATACTCAATGATCAATATAATGAATACAGTATGCATGGAATGATTACTTCCCAGGACCTGGATACCATACCCTTACGAATAAGCAGTACTCTTGGCCTTGGATAGTGGTTTGAGGACATGTTTTTGGGAGATTTGATGGTGGGTGTGACTGCTGATATTTGATCTGGGAAGTTAGAGCTGAATTTATTGGGTAGTATAGTGGCGGTGCCCTTAGGGTTAGCGTATCTGATATCTTTTGCTATTAACTTTGTGCAGTTCTGAGCATTATTTATCATGTTTTTAACATAGATAGACATCTTTGTGATTAAATTTTGCCTAAGTGGCTATGTTTACCTCATATCTGGCTTTAGTTAATATGATATGGGACTGGATATCTGCATGTCAACAGAATTTGATGGTGAAAGATTTCATGCTCATAGATGTGTCATCAGGGTGAAATGGAATGTTGAATTTCACTGGGGTGTCACTCAGTTTTAGTAAATTAACTTTTGCATAATCTCTGAAGACTAAGTTATTGGAAGATGCTTATGGCTACAGTCGTATGGTGAATATGACTGCTTTATGGTCCAGTTTGACTAGGGAGGAGCTAGGGAAAGTACAGCTGAGTATGTCCTACTTACCTGTAACAGTAGATGATCAAATTTCTCGCTATCCCACTAGCATTTAGGGTTAGCTACCAAGGGAACCCAGTACTGGCCAGATTTAAAAATATCATAATCCCTTTCTCTCTTCCTGTCTCTTCCTGTGACAGCTGATTAACTGAGCACATTGTAAGAGGGAAGCATTTAGCTGTTGCAGTTATATTTATTTATTGCATTTGTTAACCAGGAAAGTCTACTGGGCCTAGGTGACCCCATTTTCGGTAGAAGCTCTGGGAGAAAAGATCCACATAACATAATACATACAAGAAAAAGCACAATATACAGTGTATATACAGTCTCAATGCATTGAAATAAATATTAAACACAATGGTACAAGTTATTTACAAACATTACACATTAATATTGTATACAGTGTGGTCATTGAGGATGGAGTTAGTCAGGTAAGGTAGCAGTTTTAATTGTTACTTGTTGGAGTTTTGTAGGCATAAGCAGTTGAATTCAGCAAGCCAGGGAGCACTCCTAAGTAGTGATATTGTAAAGGGATATAGTAGTGGATCAGGTGTTAGGAGGCACTATTATGGCACAAGTACATTGCCAGAGAGAAAGGAGGTGTCAGCTGAGAGACTTCTTAAAGTGAGCAGGATTACTGATTGCTCTGAAGGTGGGAGGGCATTCCATAGTTTTGAAACGGTAAAAAAGTACAGCATTTGACCAGCTGGAAGGTTATGTTTTTCAACTTTTAGAATCATTGTGTTTTTAGATCTTAGTCGCCTGTTAGGGTGGTATGCAGTCATTAAGGAAGAGAGGGAGGGGCATGGTGAAGGCTTGTATATGAGTTTATGTGCAGTGGTTAATTGTGAATAAGTGAGGTAGTGTGGGATTTGAAGCCAGTTTAGCTATTGCAGATATAAGCAGTGGTGTGCTGAGTTTTTAGAATTTGTTAACAAATTTGGCAATCTTGTTGTAACATGAGTCCAGTTTGGTTTTCATGGAGGACTGGATATTGGTGAGGATTGGGGCACCATATAGTAGAGATGATAGCAGGAAGGATGATGCTAGAGCTTTTTTAGCAGTAATATTAAGGTAGTATTTGTGTCTATACAGGCTACCTAATTTTTTATGTGTTTTTTTGATGTTGCTATGGATATGGAGGTCAAATGTTAGATTTTCATCAATAATAACTCCTAGCAGTTTGGTACTTGGAACAACTTCAATGAGAGTACTATTATGGGACTGGACCAAAAAATCATTCTTGTACAGAGCGGTAGTTTTTTTGGGGGGGGTGAATATTAGAAGTTTGGTTTTAATGGGATTTAGAGTGAGATGGTTGTTTGACATCCAAATTTCGGTTGAAGTGAAAGCATTTTGGGTAAGACGTTGTAACAAAGATATAGATTTGGCAGTACAAATGATTGTAGAATCATCTGCATATTGGATAACTGTACCATGGATAAGGGTGGTTTGGAAGTTGTTAATGAATATACTGAAAAGGAGGGGACCTAGCATAGATCCCTGAGGTATACCTGTGGTTGCGCTGAGAATAGGTGAGAAGGAGGATTGTCATTTGGTGGACTGTTGCATATTGGTGAGAAGGTTTAAAAACCAGTTTAAGGTATGGGGTGAGAGACCTAAGTTGGTGAGATTTGTGAGCAGAAGGGGGTGTGAAACAATGTCAAAGGTCTTAGAGAGATCTAGGAACAGTGAGGAGACTATGTAACTGTCATCATGAGCCATGTTTACTGTGTCCATAAAGAGATATAGGAAGAGTGAGGAGTCTATGTAACCGGCATCACAAGCCCTGTTTACTGTGTCCACAAAGAGATCTAGGAACAGTGAGGAGACTATGTAACCGGCATTGCTGGCCCTGTTTACTGAGTCCATAAAGAGATTTAGGAACAGTGAGGAGACTATGTAACCGGCATCGTGAGCTCTATTTCCTGTGTCCATAAAGAGATCTAGGAACAGTGAGGAGACAATGTAACCAGCATCACGAGCCCTGTTTACTGTGTCTGTAAAGAGATCTAGGAACAGTGAGGAGACTATGTAACCGGCATCGCTGGCCCTGTTTACTGTGTCCATAAAGAGATCTAGGAACAGTGAGGAGACTATGTAACCGGCATCGCTGGCCCTGTTTACTGTGTCCATAAAGTGATCTAGGAACAGTGAGGAGACTATGTAACCGGCATCGCTGGCCCTGTTTACTGTGTCCATAAAGTGATCTAGGAACAGTGAGGAGACTATGTATCCAGCATCGCAAGCCCTGTTTACTGTGTCCATAAAGAGATCTAGGAACAGTGAGGAGACTATGTAACCGGCATCGTGAGCCCTGTTTACTGTGTCCATAAAGAGATATAGGAACAGTGAGGAGACAATGTAACCAGCATCACGAGCCCTGTTTACTGTGTCTGTAAAGAGATCTTGGAACAGTGAGGAGTCTATGTAACCGGCATCACGAAACCTGCTTACTGTGTCCATAAAGAGATCTAGGAACAAGTAGGAGACTATGTAACTGGCATCGCAAGCCCTGTTTACTGTGTCCATAAAGAGATCTAGGAACAAGTAGGAGACTATGTAACCAGCATCGTGAGCCCTGTTTACTGTGTCCATAAAGAGATCTAGGAACAGTGAGGAGACTATGTAACCAGCATCGCGAGCCCTGTTTACTGTGTCCATAAAGTGATCTAGGAACAAGTAGGAGACTATGTAACCAGCATCGTGAGCCCTGTTTACTGTGTCCATAAAGAGATATAGGAACAGTGAGGAGACTATGTAACCGGCATCGTGAGCCCTGTTTACTGTGTCCATAAAGAGATCTAGGAACAGTGAGGAGACTATGTAACCAGCATCGTGAGCCCTGTTTACTGTGTCCATAAAGAGATATAGGAACAGTGAGGAGACTATGTAACCGGCATCGTGAGCCCTGTTTACTGTTTCCATAAAGAGATCTAGGAACAGTGAGGAGACAATGTAACCAGCATCATGAGCCCTGTTTACTGTGTCCATAAAGAGATCTAGGAACAGTGAGGAGACTATGTAACCAGCATCATGAGCCCTGTTTACTGTGTCCATAAAGAGATCTAGGAACAGTGAGGAGACAATGTAACCGGCATCGTGAGCCCTGTTTACTGTGTCCAAAAAGAGATCTAGGAACAGTGAGGAGACTATGTAACCGGCATCGTGAGCCCTGTTTACTGTTTCCATAAAGAGATCTAGGAACAGTGAGGAGACAATGTAACCGGCATCGTGAGCCCCGTTTACTGTGTCCATAAAGAGATATAGGAACAGTGAGGAGTCTATGTAACCGGCATCGTGAGCCCTGTTTACTGTGTCCATAAAGAGATCTAGGAACAGTGAGGAGACTATGTATCCAGCATCGCGAGCCCTGTTTACTGTGTCCATAAAGTGATCTAGGAACAGTGAGGAGACTATGTAACCGGCATCGTGAGCCCTGTTTACTGTGTCCATAAAGAGATATAGGAACAGTGAGGAGTCTATGTAACCGGCATCGTGAGCCCTGTTTACTGTGTCCATAAATAGATCTAGGAACAGTGAGGAGACTATATAACCAGCATCACGAGCCCTGTTTACTGTGTCTGTAAAGAGATCTTGGAACAGTGAGGAGTCTATGTAACCGGCATCACGAAACCTGTTTACTGTGTCCATAAAGAGATCTAGGAACAATGAGAAGACAATGTAACCGGCATCGCAAGCCCTGTTTACTGTGTCCATAAAGAGATCTAGGAACAAGAAGGAGACAATGTAACCAGCATCATGAGCCCTGTTTTCTGTGACCATAAAGAGATCTAGGAACAGTGAGGAGACTATGTAACCGGCATCATGAGCCCTGTTTACTGTTTCCATAAAGAGATCTAGGAACAGTGAGGAGACTATGTAACCGGTATCGCGAGCCCTGTTTACTGTGTCCATAAAGAGATCTAGGAACAGTGAGGAGTCTATGTAACCGGCATCGTGAGCCCTGTTTACTGTGTCCATAAAGAGATCTAGGAACAGTGAGGAGACTATGTATCCAGCATCGCGAGCCCTGTTTACTGTGTCCATAAAGTGATCTAGGAACAGTGAGGAGACTATGTAACCGGCATTGTGAGCCCTGTTTACTGTGTCCATAAAGAGATATAGGAACAGTGAGGAGTCTATGTAACCGGCATCGTGAGCCCTGTTTACTGTGTCCATAAATAGATCTAGGAACAGTGAGGAGACTATATAACCAGCATCACGAGCCCTGTTTACTGTGTCTGTAAAGAGATCTTGGAACAGTGAGGAGTCTATGTAACCGGCATCACGAAACCTGTTTACTGTGTCCATAAAGAGATCTAGGAACAATGAGAAGACAATGTAACCGGCATCGCAAGCCCTGTTTACTGTGTCCATAAAGAGATCTAGGAACAAGTAGGAGACAATATAACCAGCATCATGAGCCCTGTTTTCTGTGACCATAAAGAGATCTAGGAACAGTGAGGAGACTATGTAACCGGCATCATGAGCCCTGTTTACTGTTTCCATAAAGAGATCTAGGAACAGTGAGGAGACTATGTAACCGGTATCACGAGCCCTGTTTACTGTGTCCATAAAGAGATCTAGGAACAAGTAGGAGACTATGTAACCAAAATCGCGAGCCCTGTTTACTGTGTCCATAAAGAGATCTAGGAACTGTGAGGAGACTATATAACCAGCATCGTGAGCCCTGTTTACTGTGTCCATAAAGAGATCTAGGAACAGTGAGGAGACTATGTAACCAGCACCACGAGCCCTGTTTACTGTGTCTGTAAAGTGATCTAGGAACAGTGAGGAGACTATGTAACCAGCATCACGAACCCTGTTTACTGTGTCCATAAAGAGATCTAGGAACAGTGAGGAGACTATGTAACCAGCATCGTGAGCCCTGTTTACTGTGTCCATAAAGAGATCTAGGAACAGTGAGGAGACTATGTAACCAGCATTACGAGCCCTATTTACTGTGTCCATAAAGAGATCTAGGAACAGTGAGGAGACTATGTATCCAGCATCGTGAGCCCTGTTTACTGTGTCCATAAAGAGATATAGGAACAGTGAGGAGACTATGTAACCAGCATCGCGAGCCCTGTTTACTGTGTCCATAAAGTGATCTAGGAACATTGAGGAGACTATGTAACTGTCATCATGAGCCCTGTTTACTGTGTCCATAAAGAGATCTAGGAACAGTGAGGAGACTATGTAACCGGCATCGCTGGCCCTGTTTACTGTGTCTATAAAGAGATCTAGGAACAGTGAGGTGACTACGTAACTGGCATCACAAGCCCTGGTTACTGTGTCCATAAAGAGATCTAGGAACAGTGAGGAGACTATGTAACCAGCATCACGAGCCCTGTTTACTGTGTCCATAAAGAGATCTAGGAACATTGAGGAGACTATGTAACCAGCATCGTGAGCCCTGTTTACTGTGTCCATAAAGAGATCTAGGAACAGTGAGGAGACTATGTAACCAGCATCATGAGCCCTGTTTACTGTGTCCATAAAGTGATCTAGGAACAGTGAGGAGACAATCTAACCAGCATCACGAGCCCTGTTTACTGTGTCTGTAAAGAGATCTTGGAACAGTGAGGAGTCTATGTAACCGGCATCACGAAACCGGTTTACTGTGTCCATAAAGAGATCTAGGAACAATGAGAAGACAATGTAACCGGCATCGCAAGCCCTGTTTACTGTGTCCATAAAGAGATCTAGGAACAAGTAGGAGACAATGTAACCAGCATCATGAGCCCTGTTTTCTGTGACCATAAAGAGATCTAGGAACAGTGAGGAGACTATGTAACCGGCATCGTGAGCCCTGTTTACTGTGTCCATAAAGAGATCTAGGAACAGTGAGGAGACAATGTAACCAGCATCATGAGCCCTGTTTACTGTGTCCATAAAGAGATCTAGGAACAGTGAGGAGACTATGTAACCGGCATCGTGAGCCCTGTTTACTGTTTCCATAAAGAGATCTAGGAACAGTGAGGAGAGTATGTAACCGGTATCATGAGCCCTGTTTACTGTGTCCATAAAGAGATCTAGGAACAAGTAGGAGACTATGTAACCAGCATCGCAAGCCCTGTTTACTGTGTCCATAAAGTGATCTAGGAACAGTGAGGAGACTATGTATCCAGCATCGTGAGCCCTGTTTACTGTGTCCATAAAGAGATATAGGAACAGTGAGGAGACTATGTAACCGGCATCACGAACCCTGTTTACTGTGTCTGTAAAGTGATCTAGGAACAGTGAGGAGACTATGTAACCGGCATCGCTGGCCCTGTTTACTGTGTCCATAAAGAGATTTAGGAACAGTGAGGAGACTATATAACCAGCATCATGAGCCCTGTTTACTGTGTCCATAAAGAGATCTAGGAATAAGTAGGAGACTATGTAACCGGTATCGCGAGCCCTGTTTACTGTGTCTGTAAAGTGATCTAGGAACAGTGAGGAGACTATGTAACCGGCATCGCTGGCCCTGTTTACTGTGTCCATAAAGTGATCTAGGAACAGTGAGGAGACTATGTAACCAGCATCGCAAGCCCTGTTTACTGTGTCCATAAAGAGATCTAGGAACAGTGAGGAGACTATGTAACCGGCATCGTGAGCCCTGTTTACTGTGTCCATAAAGAAATCTAGGAACAGTGAGGAGACTGTGTAACCAGCATCGTGAGCCCTGTTTACTGTGTCCATAAAGAGATCTAGGAACAGTGAGGAGACTATGTAACCAGCATCGTGAGCCCTGTTTACTGTGTCCATAAAGAGATATAGGAACAGTGAGGAGACAATGTAACCAGCATCACGAGCCCTGTTTACTGTGTCTGTAAAGAGATCTTGGAACAGTGAGGAGTCTATGTAACCGGCATCACGAAACCTGCTTACTGTGTCCATAAAGAGATCTAGGAACAAGTAGTAGACTATGTAACTGGCATCGCAAGCCCTGTTTACTGTGTCCATAAAGAGATCTAGGAACAAGTAGGAGACTATGTAACCAGCATCGTGAGCCCTGTTTACTGTGTCCATAAAGAGATCTAGGAACAGTGAGGAGACTATGTAACCAGCATCATGAGCCCTGTTTACTGTGTCCATAAAGTGATCTAGGAACAAGTAGGAGACTATGTAACCAGCATCGTGAGCCCTGTTTACTGTGTCCATAAAGAGATATAGGAACAGTGAGGAGACTATGTAACCGGCATCGTGAGCCCTGTTTACTGTGTCCATAAAGAGATCTAGGAACAGTGAGGAGACTATGTAACCAGCATCGTGAGCCCTGTTTACTGTGTCCATAAAGAGATCTAGGAACAGTGAGGAGACTATGTAACCGGCATCGTGAGCCCTGTTTACTGTGTCCATAAAGAGATCTAGGAACAGTGAGGAGACTATGTAACCAGCATCACGAGCCCTGTTTACTGTGTCCATAAAGAGATCTAGGAACAGTGAGGAGACTATGTAACCAGCATCATGAGCCCTGTTTACTGTGTCCATAAAGAGATCTAGGAACAGTGAGGAGACAATGTAACCTGCATCGTGAGCCCTGTTTACTGTTAGAGAGATCTTGGAACAGTGAGGAGACTATGTAACCAGCACCCCGAGCCCTGTTTACTGTGTCTATAAAGAGATCTAGGAACAGTGAGGAGACTATGTAACCGGCATCGTGAGCCCCGTTTACTGTGTCCATAAAGAGATATAGGAACAGTGAGGAGTCTATGTAACCGGCATCGTGAGCCCTGTTTACTGTGTCCATAAAGAGATCTAGGAACAGTGAGGAGACTATGTAACCAGCACCCCGAGCCCTGTTTACTGTGTCCATAAAGTGATCTAGGAACAGTGAGGAGACTATGTAACCGGCATCTTGAGCCCTGTTTACTGTGTCCATAAAGAGATATAGGAACAGTGAGGAGTCTATGTAACCGGCATCGTGAGCCCTGTTTACTGTGTCCATAAATAGATCTAGGAACAGTGAGGAGACTATATAACCAGCATAACGAGCCCTGTTTACTGTGTCTGTAAAGAGATCTTGGAACAGTGAGGAGTCTATGTAACCGGCATCACGAAACCTGTTTACTGTGTCCATAAAGAGATCTAGGAACAATGAGAAGACAATGTAACCGGCATCGCAAGCCCTGTTTACTGTGTCCATAAAGAGATCTAGGAAAAAGTAGGAGACAATGTAACCAGCATCATGAGCCCTGTTTTCTGTGACCATAAAGAGATCTAGGAACAGTGAGGAGACTATGTAACCGGCATCATGAGCCCTGTTTACTGTTTCCATAAAGAGATCTAGGAACAGTGAGGAGACTATGTAACCGGTATCGCGAGCCCTGTTTACTGTGTCCATAAAGAGATCTAGGAACAGTGAGGAGTCTATGTAACAGGCATCGTGAGCCCTGTTTACTGTGTCCATAAAGAGATCTAGGAACAGTGAGGAGACTATGTATCCAGCATCGCGAGCCCTGTTTACTGTGTCCATAAAGTGATCTAGGAACAGTGAGGAGACTATGTAACCGGCATCGTGAGCCCTGTTTACTGTGTCCATAAAGAGATATAGGAACAGTGAGGAGTCTATGTAACCGGCATCGTGAGCCCTGTTTACTGTGTCCATAAATAGATCTAGGAACAGTGAGGAGACTATATAACCAGCATCACGAGCCCTGTTTACTGTGTCTGTAAAGAGATCTTGGAACAGTGAGGAGTCTATGTAACCGGCATCACGAAACCTGTTTACTGTGTCCATAAAGAGATCTAGGAACAATGAGAAGACAATGTAACCGGCATCGCAAGCCCTGTTTACTGTGTCCATAAAGAGATCTAGGAACAAGTAGGAGACAATATAACCAGCATCATGAGCCCTGTTTTCTGTGACCATAAAGAGATCTAGGAACAGTGAGGAGACTATGTAACCGGCATCATGAGCCCTGTTTACTGTTTCCATAAAGAGATCTAGGAACAGTGAGGAGACTATGTAACCGGTATCACGAGCCCTGTTTACTGTGTCCATAAAGAGATCTAGGAACAAGTAGGAGACTATGTAACCAGCATCGCGAGCCCTGTTTACTGTGTCCATAAAGAGATCTAGGAACAGTGAGGAGACTATATAACCAGCATCATGAGCCCTGTTTACTGTGTCCATAAAGAGATCTAGAAACAGTGAGGAGACTATGTAACCAGCATCACGAGCCCTGTTTACTGTGTCTGTAAAGTGATCTAGGAACAGTGAGGAGACTATGTAACCAGCATCACGAACCCTATTTACTGTGTCCATAAAGAGATCTAGGAACAGTGAGGAGACTGTGTAACCAGCATCGTGAGCCCTGTTTACTGTGTCCATAAAGTGATCTAGGAACAGTGAGGAGACTATGTAACCAGCATTACGAGCCCTATTTACTGTGTCCATAAAGAGATCTAGGAACAGTGAGGAGACTATGTATCCAGCATCGTGAGCCCTGTTTACTGTGTCCATAAAGAGATATAGGAACAGTGAGGAGACTATGTAACCAGCATCGCGAGCCCTGTTTACTGTGTCCATAAAGTGATCTAGGAACAGTGAGGAGACTATGTAACTGTCATCATGAGCCCTGTTTACTGTGTCCATAAAGAGATCTAGGAACAGTGAGGAGACTATGTAACCGGCATCGCTGGCCCTGTTTACTGTGTCCACAAAGAGATCTAGGAACAGTGAGGAGACTATGTAACCGGCATCGCTGGCCCTGGTTACTGTGTCCATAAAGAGATCTAGGAACAGTGAGGAGACTATGTAACCAGCATCACGAGCCCTGTTTACTGTGTCCATAAAGAGATCTAGGAACATTGAGGAGACTATGTAACCAGCATCGTGAGCCCTGTTTACTGTGTCCATAAAGAGATCTAGGAACAGTGAGGAGACAATGTAACCAGCATCGCAAGCCCTGTTTACTGTGTCCATAAAGTGATCTAGGAACTGTGAGGAGACAATGTAACCAGCATCACGAGCCCTGTTTACTGTGTCTGTAAAGAGATCTTGGAACAGTGAGGAGACAATGTAACCGGCATCGTGAGCCCTGTTTACTGTGTCCAAAAAGAGATCTAGGAACAGTGAGGAGACTATGTAACCGGCATCGTGAGCCCTGTTTACTGTTTCCATAAAGAGATCTAGGAACAGTGAGGAGACAATGTAACCGGCATCGTGAGCCCCGTTTACTGTGTCCATAAAGAGATATAGGAACAGTGAGGAGTCTATGTAACCGGCATCGTGAGCCCTGTTTACTGTGTCCATAAAGAGATCTAGGAACAGTGAGGAGACTATGTATCCAGCATCGCGAGCCCTGTTTACTGTGTCCATAAAGTGATCTAGGAACAGTGGGGAGACTATGTAACCGGCATCTTGAGCCCTGTTTACTGTGTCCATAAAGAGATATAGGAACAGTGAGGAGTCTATGTAACCGGCATCGTGAGCCCTGTTTACTGTGTCCATAAATAGATCTAGGAACAGTGAGGAGACTATATGACCAGCATGACGAGCCCTGTTTACTGTGTCTGTAAAGAGATCTTGGAACAGTGAGGAGTCTATGTAACCGGCATCACGAAACCTGTTTACTGTGTCCATAAAGAGATCTAGGAACAATGAGAAGACAATGTAACCGGCATCGCAAGCCCTGTTTACTGTGTCCATAAAGAGATCTAGGAACAAGTAGGAGACAATGTAACCAGCATCATGAGCCCTGTTTTCTGTGACCATAAAGAGATCTAGGAACAGTGAGGAGACTATGTAACCGGCATCATGAGCCCTGTTTACTGTTTCCATAAAGAGATCTAGGAACAGTGAGGAGACTATGTATCCAGCATCGCGAGCCCTGTTTACTGTGTCCATAAAGTGATCTAGGAACAGTGAGGAGACTATGTAACCGGCATCGTGAGCCCTGTTTACTGTGTCCATAAAGAGATATAGGAACAGTGAGGAGTCTATGTAACCGGCATCGTGAGCCCTGTTTACTGTGTCCATAAATAGATCTAGGAACAGTGAGGAGACTATATAACCAGCATCACGAGCCCTGTTTACTGTGTCTGTAAAGAGATCTTGGAACAGTGAGGAGTCTATGTAACCGGCATCACGAAACCTGTTTACTGTGTCCATAAAGAGATCTAGGAACAATGAGAAGACAATGTAACCGGCATCGCAAGCCCTGTTTACTGTGTCCATAAAGAGATCTAGGAACAAGTAGGAGACAATATAACCAGCATCATGAGCCCTGTTTTCTGTGACCATAAAGAGATCTAGGAACAGTGAGGAGACTATGTAACCGGCATCATGAGCCCTGTTTACTGTTTCCATAAAGAGATCTAGGAACAGTGAGGAGACTATGTAACCAGCATCACGAGCCCTGTTTACTGTGTCCATAAAGAGATCTAGGAACACTGAGGAGACTATGTAACCAGCATCTTGAGCCCTGTTTACTGTGTCCATAAAGAGATCTAGGAACTGTGAGGAGACTATATAACCAGCATCGTGAGCCCTGTTTACTGTGTCCATAAAGAGATCTAGGAACAGTGAGGAGACTATGTAACCAGCACCACGAGCCCTGTTTACTGTGTCTGTAAAGTGATCTAGGAACAGTGAGGAGACTATGTAACCAGCATCACGAACCCTATTTACTGTGTCCATAAAGAGATCTAGGAACAGTGAGGAGACTGTGTAACCAGCATCGTGAGCCCTGTTTACTGTGTCCATAAAGAGATCTAGGAACAGTGAGGAGACTATGTAACCAGCATTACGAGCCCTGTTTACTGTGTCCATAAAGAGATCTAGGAACAGTGAGGAGACTATGTAACCAGCATCACGAGCCCTGTTTACTGTGTCCATAAAGAGATATAGGAACACTGAGGACACTATGTAACCAGGATCATGAGCCCTGTTTACTGTGTCCATAAAGAGATCTAGGAACAGTGAGGAGACTATGTAACTGCCATCATGAGCCCTGTTTACTGTGTCCATAAAGAGATCTAGGAACAGTGAGGAGACTATGTAACCGGCATCGCTGGCCCTGTTTACTGTGTCCACAAAGAGATCTAGGAACAGTGAGGAGACTATGTAACCGGCATCGCTGGCCCTGGTTACTGTGTCCATAAAGAGATCTAGGAACAGTGAGGAGACTATGTAACCAGCATCACGAGCCCTATTTACTGTGTCCATAAAGAGATCTAGGAACATTGAGGAGACTATGTAACCAGCATCGTGAGCCCTGTTTACTGTGTCCATAAAGAGATCTAGGAACAGTGAGGAGACAATGTAACCAGCATCGCAAGCCCTGTTTACTGTGTCCATAAAGTGATCTAGGAACAGTGAGGAGACAATGTAACCAGCATCACGAGCCCTGTTTACTGTGTCTGTAAAGAGATCTTGGAACAGTGAGGAGTCTATGTAACCGGCATCACGAAACCTGTTTACTGTGTCCATAAAGAGATCTAGGAACAATGAGAAGACAATGTAACCGGCATTGCGAGCCCTGTTTACTGTGTCCATAAAGAGATCTAGGAACAAGTAGGAGACAATGTAACCAGCATCATGAGCCCTGTTTTCTGTGACCATAAAGAGATCTAGGAACAGTGAGGAGACTATGTAACCGGCATCGTGAGCCCTGTTTACTGTGTCCATAAAGAGATCTAGGAACAGTGAGGAGACAATGTAACCAGCATCATGAGCCCTGTTTACTGTGTCCATAAAGAGATCTAGGAACAGTGAGGAGACTATGTAACCGGCATCGTGAGCCCTGTTTACTGTTTCCATAAAGAGATCTAGGAACAGTGAGGAGAGTATGTAACCGGTATCGCGAGCCCTGTTTACTGTGTCCATAAAGAGATCTAGGAACAAGTAGGAGACTATGTAACCAGCATCGCAAGCCCTGTTTACTGTGTCCATAAAGTGATCTAGGAACAGTGAGGAGACTATGTATCCAGCATCGTGAGCCCTGTTTACTGTGTCCATAAAGAGATATAGGAACAGTGAGGAGACTATGTAACCGGCATCACGAACCCTGTTTACTGTGTCTGTAAAGTGATCTAGGAACAGTGAGGAGACTATGTAACCGGCATCGCTGGCCCTGTTTACTGTGTCCATAAAGAGATTTAGGAACAGTGAGGAGACTATATAACCAGCATCATGAGCCCTGTTTACTGTGTCCATAAAGAGATCTAGGAATAAGTAGGAGACTATGTAACCGGTATCGCGAGCCCTGTTTACTGTGTCTGTAAAGTGATCTAGGAACAGTGAGGAGACTATGTAACCGGCATCGCTGGCCCTGTTTACTGTGTCCATAAAGTGATCTAGGAACAGTGAGGAGACTATGTAACCGGCATCGCAAGCCCTGTTTACTGTGTCCATAAAGAGATCTAGGAACAGTGAGGAGACTATGTAACCAGCATCACGAGCCCTGTTTTCTGTGACCATAAAGAGATCTAGGAACAAGTAGGAGACTATGTAACCGGCATCGTGAGCCCTGTTTACTGTGTCCATAAAGAGATCTAGGAACAGTGAGGAGACTATGTAACCGGCATCGTGAGCCCTGTTTTCTGTGTCCATAAAGAGATCTAGGAACAGTGAGGAGACTATGTAACCAGCATCACGAGCCCTGTTTACTGTGTCTGTAAAGTGATCTAGGAACAGTGAGGAGACTATGTAACCAGCATCGCGAGCCCTGTTTACTGTGTCCATAAACAGATCTAGGAACAGTGAGGAGACAATGTAACCAGCATTGTGAGCCCTGTTTACTGTGTCCATAAAGAGATCTAGGAACAGTGAGGAGACTATGTAACCGGCATCACGAGCCCTGTTTACTGTGTCCATAAAGAGATATAGGAACAAGTAGGAGACTATGTAACCAGCATCGTGAGCCCTGTTTACTGTGTCCATAAAGAGATCTTGGAACAGTGAGGAGACTATGTAACCGGCATCGTGAGCCCTGTTTACTGTGTCCATAAAGAGATCTAGGAACAAGTAGGAGACTATGTAACCGGTATCGCAAACCCTGTTTACTGTGTCCATAAATAGATCTAGGAACAGTGAGGAGACTATGTAACCGGCATCGTGAGCCCTGTTTACTGTGTCCATAAAGAGATCTAGGAACAAGTAGGAGACTGTAACCGGTATCGCGAGCCCTGTTTACTGTGTCCATAAATAGATCTAGGAACAGTGAGGAGACTATGTAAACAGCATCGCGAGCCCTGTTTACTGTGTCCATAAATAGATCTAGGAACAGTGAGGAGACTATGTAACCGGCATCGTGAGCCCTGTTTACTGTGTCCATAAAGAGATCTAGGAACAAGTTGGAGACTATGTAACCGGTATCACGAGCCCTGTTTACTGTGTCCATAAAGAGATCTAGGAACAGTGAGGAGACTATGTGGGCATCGCGAGCCCTGTTTACTGTGTCCATAAAGAGATATAGGAACAGTGAGAAGTCTATGTAACCGGCATCACAAGCCCTGTTTACCTTGTCCATAAAGAGATCTAGGAACAGTGAGGAGACTATGTAACCGGCATCGTGAGCCCTGTTTACTGTGTCCATAAAGAGATCTAGGAACAGTGAGGAGACTATGTAACCAGCATCGCAAACCCTGTTTACTGTGTCCATAAAGGATATCAGAGCAGTGCAGGTACTACAACCTGGTCTGAAGCCATGCTGTATGGGGGAAAGTATCTGGTTTTGGGCAAAATAGTTAAGAAGTTGAGTGTGAATACAATTTTTCTAATCTTTTAGAGATGGGAGAGAGGATAGCGATGGGTCAAGAAATTAAAGATATTAGAGTTGTTTCCACTTTTATGGAGTGGAAGAACAAATGCTTTCTTCCATATGTTTGGTTTACTGGACTCCTGAATAGATCTATTGAGGAGTATGCCGATAGGATAGCCAATGGAGTTTGCAGATGATTATAGAAATTCATAAGGTAAATTGTCTGGTGCGTTAGTACAAGGTTTGAGTTTATGAAGGAGTTTTTTTTATAGTGGAAGTTGGTATAAGTGAGAATGAGAATAGATGAGTAGAAGAAATGAAGTGGGAGGTTCAGGTGGGCAGGGATTTATAGGTGGGAAGGTAGTGGTGAATTTAGTTATGGTGTCAATAAAATATGAATTGAACAGCGAGGCTATCACAGTGGGAGTTTTATCTGGATTAGGTAAGGATTGTTATTTTTCCTGGATGGAGTCAGGAATTGATTGTGCTCCAAAATTTCTGTAGATTTAGTTTGTGTTGGTCTTGAAGGCTTAGGAAGTGCTCTTTTATTTTTAATCACTAGTAATTTTGCCTGGTTGTGTAATTGTTTATATTGAATGAGGTTGTTAGGAGTTTTATTTTTTTGCCAGGTTTTCCAAGCTTTATCCCTAGCAGAAATAATTTGCTTTGTGTGTTTGGTAAGCCAAGTTGCCTGTTTAGCTTTTATTCTTCTTAGGCGAGGTGGGGCTAAACTATTTAAAATTCTAAGAAATGTTAAATTGAAGAATTGAACAGCCTCATGGCGAGGGAGATATTTGAGTGAGGGCCAGTTGATCCTTTGTAAGATTTCATTAAATGTGTTGGGGGAGAAGTGAGATAAATCTCTGGCTTGCTTAACATGGTGTGTGCTTAGGACTGAAGTGGTCTTACGAGTTATAAAGGCTGGTAAGTGGTCTCTAATACTGTTAGGTAGTGTTTTATTAGGATCAAAGACGAGTATCCAATCCAGAATTTAGCCACTGCCAGTTTTATTGTTGGGACTGGTTATTTTGGTTATTAGTTGCATATAATCATATAGATTTATGCTAGTGGAAGGGTCCTGATAAGAAATATCAAGCCAGTTAATGTTAACATCCCCTAGGATGATGGTTTCATTTGTAATGTTATTAGTTGACCAAGCAAGAATGTCTTCAAGTATAGGAATGTTGTTGCCCGGGGTGATGTATATGATTATGATACAAAGGTTTTTACTGTTCATTTTTAGAAAGGATACTAGTATCTCAGCTGCTGAGAACTGTGGGACAGGTATTGTGTATTGAACTACAGTGAAGGTGTTTGAGTATATCAGGATGATACCACCACCTTTTATGTGGTCTATCTATTCTGAGGCAGTTGTAATTGGGTCTATATCATATGAGCGAATCATACAAATTGCGAACGCTCATAATATCGAACATACCGGACCTCAAAGTGCTTTTTCTGAGATTGTGGTACAGTGAAGAATGGGATATTTGCCCTTTCCTCACTTGTAGTGTGATCTCGGAGTTGGAATTTATATTTAGCGGGGTGTGGGGGGGGGGTGTGGGGGCACCCCCCCACAATAGGAAGTTTGAGGTCTGGTACATTCGATATTATGAGCGTTCGCAATTTCTGCAATTTGCTCATATGATATAGACCCATTGCAATTAGGGGGTAGGAATTCGGCATCTTTGATATAAGGTTTTAACCATGTCTCAGTAATGGCAGTGAAGTCTGGATTGTTTTTGTCTAACCAGGTATGTAGGTGTGGTATTTTTTTCTAATGCTTTGGAGATTGATGATAGTGAAGTATAGGGACTTAAAGGAGGTTGGGGTTATAATAGGCTGGATGGGGACCAGGGTTTGGATATATATCGCCACATTGACTTAGGTTGCGGCGGGTGGGGAGATTTACAGGTTGCAGTTTCTTTTTAATATTGAGGAGATTGTTTAGAATTGAGTTTTTGTTGTGCTGATTTTGATGGGAGAGGATTTTTAGTTTAATTTGTAAGATTACGTCTGTGGCATATAAAGTAGGGCCTACTGAGGAATAGTTGGAGAGAGCTTGTATAAGTATGGTTGTAGAAGTAGGTTTGTAAGGTATGTGGGTTGTGTGATGAGATGTTAGTTGTAGAAGGAGATAGAGGTATAGAGAGGGCAGAAACAGAATAGCTTTGGAGGTGACGGACATTTTATAGGGCTGTGCATTCTTATGTGTATGAGTATGATGTTGTTTGTCGGACTAATAAGGTGAATGGCAGTGATGGTGTTATAGGTAGCTGTGGGTAGCATAGGCAGAGTATAGAGTAGAGTTAGAGAAATAGGATAATAGGAGTAAGTAAAAAGGTATTATGTGAGGTGGGAGGAAGTAATATGAGAGCAGGGTAGATGAAGTGTAGACTAGAACAGGGGCACAGGAAAATAATTTTCTTGGGTGGCAAACACCAGGGTACCTTTTTGGCTAGGCTTATATAGGCCCTAGGGCTGATAGCTTAGTACCTACCTATGAACCTATGAATAGTAGTAGTATTTGGAGGTGCTGGGGATAGAATAGTGGAGTAAGTGAGAGGTGCACAGATAGTAGATGAGGTAGGAGGGGTAGGAGGTGGTGGGTGTAATCATGTAGGTTAGGAGGATGTAGTATAGGGAGGAGGCTGGATAGGTTGGATAGCCAAGTGGTCTGACTTAAACCAGGGTTGAGAGGTTAAAGTACAGGAAGGAGATAGTTGTGGGTTGAGCCTATGTTCAATTAAAGTAAGGTAGTACAGTATGGAAAGTAAGTATAGGAAGAGTGCAGGGAGAGACATTGGTTGGTTGAAAGGCAATGGGGAGGGAGGCTAGTAAAAAAAAGTTTGGATGACTGCATTGCTATAATGGGAAACAGGGGTAGTCACCTGGTGTAGGGTGAATCAACTGGTTAACTATAAAGGAAATTATGTCAGGGGTGGGTGGGAATAGGGGGTTAGGGTGGGGAGTGAAGTGAGACTCAGCGTAGTGATCTGAGCCAAGGGACTCAGTTCAGAGCAGACAACACTGTTAATGGGAATGAGTCAGCAAAGACCCAAAATTACCTAAGTACAAATAAAGATTTAAAGTCCTGCAAGGAAAATGCAGGGAGGTGCAGGTCCTGGAGTGTGAATCTCAGCTAGTATTATACAAAGTTACAGGAACACAAAGATATTTAAATATAAACCTATACTGGGTGCTTGTAATACACCAGAAAGCTGAAACTTTTAAAGAGTCCTGTTAGGTATGGACCACCATGAGAGCTTGCAGCTCAAAGATTCACCATGCAGATCTCAGAGCCATGAGTAAAACAAAATTCCAAGTAATGAACCATAAATCAGCCTGAAAGGCAGTTTCAAAAAGAAGTAAGGTCAATTTTTTAACAACAAAGTTGAGATCCCATGGAGCTAGAATTTGCTTTTGAGGGTCTCTCATATGTAATATTCCTTTCATAAACTGTTTGATCACAAAAAGAGATATAAGAGGGGGATCCTTGGGTAGACAATCTGAGATGGCAGCAAGATGCAGTTTGATAAAAGCATATGACAAATAATCTCTAAGTTGCTCCCACAAATATTTCCAAACTAGAGGGGTCAAATGCCTTGTGGGACCTGCTAGGCACCACCTAGAAAACCTCGTTCACTTATACATGTAAGATTTTCTAGTTGCAGGTTTTCTTTTCTCCATAATTACCTGTTGCACATCCTCATGGAATGTGTGCTTAAAGGTATCAAAATAGAATCATCCAGGTTGGCAGTTCCAATTGCTCTAAGACGGGATGTAGCATTCACTTCTGATGCTCTGTGAGCAGATCCAGTCTGGGAGGAAGCTTGTGGTAATTACTTTTAGTCAATTACATTAAAAGGGAGAACAATCTTTGCTGTGATCCAAAATGTGATTAGCACAATGCCATTGTGAATTATTGGAAATGGTGGAAATGTATATGGGAACATTTTGACCATTGGAATGATACAGCAACTGTCTTCCATGCATGGTTGCAAGATATCTTGAACAGAATTTTTTCAGATGTTTGTTTTAAAAGGAGGCAAACTGATCTTGAGATGTCCCCACATCTGGATCAAGTCTTGGAAGACCTCTACATGGAGCTTCCACTCGTGAGGATCTGATGAGGATCTGCTTAGAAAGTCTTCCACTGTGTTTTGCACTGATAGAATGTATGACACCTGAATGCTGTAAAGCCAGCTCCCAGACCATCACTGCCAACTGGCAAAGAGGGAATGGCCATGTACCCCCTGCTTGTTCAGGGACTAAATTACAGGAGTGCTGTCTGTGAGCACTAGAAGAGGACCCAGAGTCTGTAAGTGGTAAAGAATTTTTAACATATAAATTACTACTGATATCTCTTTTATGTTTATGTGCTTTGGCATGTCCTGATGACCCCAAACAACTTGCATTTTAACTCACATGGACACTATTCTCCATGTAAAATCTGAAGAGTCCATCTGGACAGATAGTACTGAGAGTGATCTATGAAGAGAGAATGTGAGCCCTGGCAGTTCATCTGTCCACCACTGCAGTTCTTGTTTCACATATGCCAATATCAATACATGGAAATCCAAGGGATGAAGATGCTGGGTCCCCCACTTCATCAAGTACCATTGAATTTTTCTCATATGTGGTTTGGCTAGTGGTATTATTATGATCACTGAAGCCATGAGACCTAGACTTATGGGGTCTGTTTTGCTTAGACAATGTCTAGAAGAGAGAAGTCCAAGAAAATGCCCTGATAAATCAGAACTATGTCTTCTGGCACATAGACCATCCTTTCTACTGAGTTTAGCACACACCCCAGGGAAACAATTAATTGTGAGGGAGTGAGGAAGGCCTTTTGAAGGTTTAATTTGATGGTAAAGGAGGAATGTGACCTTGTCTAAGCAGTTCAAGCACTTGGATATAGAATCTGTACAAATCATCATGTTTTCCAAGTAAGGAAAATGTGGATGCCTAGGGTTTTTCAGTAGGCAACCACTAGAGCAGACAATTTGTAAACAAATGAGGTGCAGTAGATAATCCAAAGGGTAATGCAGAAAACTGATAATGTAAGCCAGTCACAGCAAATCTCAAAAATGTCCTGAAATTGGGAGCAACAGGAATACGATGATAGTAAGCATCCTTGAGATCTACATTCACCATGAAAAAGTAGCCTGGAAGCAACACTAGGACTGACTGTAAGGTGAGTATTTTGAATTCTGGAACTTTTGCAAAGGTATTTAGAAAGGTTCATATGTTTATAGGTTGGTACTAGGCTATCAGCCCTAGGGTCTATACAAGCCTAGCCATAACAGTTCCCTGGATATTTCCTCCCACAACATTTACTTCCCTGGACCCCTGTCTAGCAGGGCAACTGACGTGATCCCCGGGGTGAATTTCCTATCTCCCATCCAATCGTCAAGGTTCCTTTTGAAGAGGGCCAAGGAGGTGCTCTGCTTGACATGTATGGGCAGTCTATTCCAGAGTATGGGGAGTCTCTGGGTCAGAAACCTATCCCTCCAGCATGCTTTGTTCATTGTGATGACAAGGTTTAGATCCCTGGAGTGTGTGGCTCTGAGGGATTGGGATTTCTTTAAGTGGAACATGTCCAACAGCTCGGGGTTTGACATGGCCTTGTATGTTAAGCAGAGATCACTTCTGAGTAGACGATATGCCACAGAGTTTTTTTAGATGGTCAGCATAGGGCATCTGCTTTAGGTCTGTGATTCTTTTAGTGAGGTATTTCTGTGGCCTTTTCAGCTGTTGCAGATGTCTTGTGAGGTACATACCAAATGGGGCGTTGTACTCTATAATGGGTCTAATGAGGGATGAGTACAATGGGACAATGACCTCCTTTTTTCTGAATGAAAAGTCCTTAGCGATGAGGTGTGCCACATAGAAGGATTTCCTGACTGTTGTGGTGATGTGGTTATCAAAGGTGAGACCACTGTCCACCTGTGTCCCCAAGTCTCTCATCACACTTTTGGTGTTTAGTGTACTGCCACCTATGTGGTAATTCATGGGTACATGTTTTTTCCCAAAGGGGATAACTATACATTTCTTGGCATAAGCCTAAGCCCATGGCTCTGACACCAAGCATCTGTTTCTGTAAGGCTCTTTTGTAGAATATGCACATCATTTGGGGATTCAATAATGGCTCCCAGTTTGCAATCATCTGCGAACTTTGTAAGCCAGGGTCCCTTAGTGTTGGCCTGTACTTCAGAGAAGTAGATGCCAAACAAGAGTGGTCCCAGGACTGAACCTTGAGGTACTCCACTTCTCACTTGTCTGAAGCTGGATTTGGAGTCGGCTACTTTTACAGTCTGGGTTCTGTCAGTAAGATAGTTGGCAACCCATCGAGTACCCAGCTTTGTAAGTTTATCTATGATTCCAGAGTGGGGGATGGTATCAAAGGCCTTGATGAAGTCCAGATAGGCTGTGTGGACCACCTTACCCTCGTCCACAGCTTTGGGGATTGATTTGAAGAAGTCAGTCAGATTCAGGAGACAAGATCGGTCATTCACAAACCCAAACTGGGTGGAGTCCAGTGTTTGAAGGTTCCCAATGTCTTTGTTTATAAGTTTCATGATAATGTGTTCCATGACCTTGCAGATAAGGCTCGTCAGACTGATGGGACAGTAGTTCCCCTGGATCCAAGGTGGATTCCCCCTTGTGGAGTGGGATAACTGTAGCTGTGAGCCACACAGTGGACATGAAGCCTGAGGTGAGGCTATGATTAAACATGACACTTAGGTGAGGTGGCAGTTCATTTTGTAGTTCATGTAGTACACAGCCCGGGATGTCATCTGGTCCCATGGATGCTGTATTCTTAGCTTTGGAGAGTGTGGTTTCTACCTGTGTGGCCGTGATTACCAGTATTTGGCAATCTTTTGGTATTGAGATGGGCCCTTTAGGGGTTGAGAGGGGGTTAAAGTTGGCACTAAATCGATCTGCCAGGATATTGGCAATATCCTTGGGATCAGTATATTTAATGCCATTCTGTTGTAGCTCAGAGCAGATCTGAGCATTGCCATTTAAATTCTTGACATAACTACAGAATGCCTTGTGGTTGTCTTTGGAATCTTTGGCAATTTTATTTTCGTAACTAGCTTTGGAGGATTTTTATGAGGGATCACAGCTTCTTACTGAGGCTGGTAAGAGAGTTATTTGCATCCTGGGATTTTCCTCTTTTCAGCAACAGTTTCTTCCTTCTGTTGTATAGTTTGTTTATGGCAGGGGACCACCAGATTGGTTTCCTTTTTTTTGGAGGAGAGCATCTTGGTTCTATTTGGGATGACACGATTCATGCACAAGTGGATGTGCTCATACAGTGCCTTGGTGTAGAATTCAGCAGTCGAACTTTCGGCACCCATCTGCATGGATGTTATGAAGTTTGTCACTTCTGACTTGAGTAGCATGAAGTTGGCTTTGGAGAAGTTTTTTACAGAGGTTTCCTTACTGGCCGGTGGGGTGGGATGTGGATGTCAACAGTGATTAGCTTATGGTCAGACCTGACCAATGAGGAGGTGACCACTGGTATGGAGCATCTATCTCCCATGTTGGTAATGACCAGGTTTAGGATATTGGAGCCCCTGGTGGGACAATGAATTAGTTGATCCAGGGCGTTAGAATTTATGAATTCCAAGAACCGTTGGGAAAAGGTGCTGGTACCCGAGTAGTTTTCCCAGTTAATGGCAGGGTAGTTAAAATCACCCAGTATTAGGGTGTTTGGTTGCATCTTAATATTTTCCAGTATGTTTAGAAAGGTGTAGTGAGAATCTTGGTGCATGGTGGGGGATCTGTAGCAAGCTACAATTTGGATTGCAGTCTTACCTAGTGTTAGTTGCACCTGGAAAATTTCAGATGAATTGTGTTTGGCAACTAGCCTGGAGGTGAGAATATCCTTGGTGAATATGGACACTCCTTCACCTTTTAGTGTTTCAGTTTTGGTTTGGTGGCCAAAAAGTGTGGTAAGAGTTGTAGCTTTGTATTGCAGGGGTGCTCTCTGGAGCCTTGAACCAGGTCTCAGTTACTGCACAGATATCGATGTTCTCCATTTTTAGGAGTGCCTCGAGAGAGTGCATTTTGAGGTTTAGACTTAAAACATTGAGTAGCATTACCTTCAGATTTTGCATGTTTGTATCTGTTATGGTGGTGGTTTTGTCCTTTTAACCTTGCGTAAAAAAGGCACTATAGGGAAGGCAAGAGCTTTAACCAGTAACCTGAGTCCCAGGGGCGACAGGTGCAGACCATCTCTGGCAAAGCATTGTGGTTTGTTGATCATGCCGACCCAGGCATACAAATACTGGATCCCCTTTGAATAACTCCAGAAGCTTAGCCAATTGTTGAAGTCCATCATTTTGTCCTTATACTGTGGTATCATTCTGAGCGAAGGTAGGATGCTACTCAGGGCTAGGGTCATACCTGCCTGGGTCACATGATCTGAGAGCTCTTCCATGTCACTTTTCTTGTAGTCCAGGGAGGTACGTCTCAAGTCATTCACTCCAACATGGATAATGATAGAGTCGTATTTGTACTTGTTGTGGAGTGACTTGAGTGCATGGTTTATTTGTCGGATCCTGGCACCCAACAGGCAGCTAACTGTAATTTTCTCCTTGTTCAGCCTGGTGAGTGGGACATCAGTGTGCCTGACTATAGAAAGGACAGATCTAGGATGTGTCTCCAAAAGTGGTTTTTTTTTTTTTTTTTTTGTGCCAGAAGGATTCTGGAGTAAAATCCTTCATATTTATGAATCACAGGAGCTGGAAGAAATAGTTCTGTCTGACCAGGTGGGTGTGGGGAACTGAAAGGGGGATAATTTTCTGTCCACTGCTAAGTGTATCCTGTCTGATTTATTCTCCGAACCCATTTACTTAAGAATACTTGTGCTCAGGCTGCAGGGTTGAGAGAGCTTGGGGGAAGGAGGAAAATAAGGTAGGAAGGAAGGTAGGAAGGAAGGAAGGAATGTAGGAAGGAAGGAAGGTAGGAAGGAAAGAAGGAAGGAAGGACGGAAGGAAGGAAGGAAGGTGGGAAGGAAGGAATGTAGGAAGGAAGGAAGGTAGGAAGGAAGGAAGGAAGGTAGGAAGGAAGGAAGGAAGGAAGGTAGGAAGGAAGGAAGGAAGGAAGGACGGAAGGAAGGAAGGAAGGTGGGAAGGAAGGAATGTAGGAAGGTAGGAAGGAAGGAAGGAAGGAAGGAAGATAGGAAGGAAGGAAGGCAGAAGGCAACAGGGTAGAGGCTCTGTGGCTTGGCACAGTCATTCCTTTGCAGGGATTATTCTTTTTTGTAAAGGAAACCTTTTTGCTTGATTTAGAAAAAGTATCCTCTTGTCATTTCCTTTTGGATCCCTGACTTCTGTTTGGCGGGTATTTTTGTTTGCTCTGACCCTTAAAGGAATATGCCTTGTTTGGGGAGAACATGGAAACATGAAACATCCTAAATACCCCATGCATTAATTTGCCTCCATCATCACACTGTTTGAGAATTTGTGTAACAAAGAACTGAAACACCAGTTCAGAACTTGAAGGTGCATTCAAAAAATTGGCTTTTAAATCATCATAGAAGTTCTGATTACGAAACCAAACATACCATGTCAACACAGCAGAAGAAGTAGCATTTCTTGAGTCTTTATTGCCACATTCAAGCACACCTCTCAAAGAATGTTTTGAAACCTGAGTCAGTTATGAAATAATTTCATTCACAGAAGACTTATATCTGCAGGTAAGGAAGCAGCAAAGTCATCCAAAATGCATGCAGACTGTAAAATAAATTTCCACAGATAACCTGGATAATTTAACTTTCTAAAGGCAAGATTACAGGAAACAGACACCCTTTTTGCCGTGAAATTCTAACCATTTCCTTCTTTATAAGGGGGTGTTGGATTAGATGAAACCAAGGACTTTGTGTTTGAGCTGACCGCTGGGGAGATCACAGCTGGGTCAGCAGTCAAATGAGAAAAGAGACCTGTCAAATCTCAGGAGACCCTATATTTTCTCTGAACCTTTATAGGAACTGTTGAAATAGATACTGGTGTCCTGCAGGCAGCTTTATAAACAACTTCCAAGGCTGGTAAGATAGGGGATAGCCACAGAATTGGTCTTTTGGCCTGTTGTAAGGTCATATACCTTGATTAGCTCTGGGATACTCCTGACTACTCCTAAGCGAAAGCATCACTAAATATAGCAATCCTATGAAGAAAAGTGAACATTTGTTTGTACTTAAGCTCAGATTCACCTTCCAAGGAATCAGAGTAGCCGGCCTCACTCTCAAGCAAGAATCACCATTGTCCTCATCAGATACCTCATCATCCTCTGAAATGAACCGAAAAATCTGTAGCCAAAATATTGATAGAGCTATGTATGAGAACACAACCACATGAAAGTACAGTTGTGTAAGTAAATTTACCATAACATTAGATGTCTGAATGATCACTGCTGCAGTAACCTTAGCTATATAGGTTATATCCTGCCAAAGATCAACATCTAACCAGCTTTCAAAGCTTCAGGCACCTTCCATACACCCCAAAATGTCAGGCAGCTTGAGCTGAGCTAACTAAAAGATAGGTTTTGGCACCAGGCCCAGAAAGGGAGACTGAGCCTTAAAAGAACAGTGCCAGGAACAAAAAAAAACAAAAAACAAAAAAATGTCCACACACTAGCATAAAAACACACCAAAAAAAAAAGGGGGTGGGGTGGGGTGGAGGGATGGAGTCATACCTCACATCCTCTTAGAGCAAGAAATCTGGAGAAACCCATTAATAAAAGTGTGACAAAGGTGCAAAATTATGTACAATTTTTAAATATTGCTCTTATAAACTTGGAAAGTTGATAGAATAGGAGTTTTTGCATTAGCATGAATTTTCTGATGGAAATGAAGTCTGAAACTCAAACGTCTGTCATTATTTTCAAACTTCAATCTTTGATGATTTAACACTAATTTGCCAGAAAAACACAATTTTATGAAAAACAGGCTACACATTTGAGGCCAAAATCTGTACATTCTGCAAAAATCTGTACAGTTGAGAGGTATGGATGGAGTGGCTACTGCAGCAGTGACCATTCAAACATCTGCTGTTAAGGTAAGTTTATTTACACAACCGTACTATGTTCATCATTTTGATCACAACCATTAGCTATAAGGGTAGATTACCACAGCTACCTATATTTGGGAGGTGGAAGGAGAAGGGTCCAGGAGTGCCTAGAGAATGGTCCTAGTAAAGCTTTAGTTACACATAGAGAAGGAAACAACTTGCAGTGCTTTGTAGATGCACATACAAAGAACCAAGTAGCAGATTCTAGAAAAGTGCTAGAATCCAACCCTTTGCAAAAACCATATATGAAGCCAAGCCCTGGTAGAGTGGGCCTTGACCCTGCTAGGAAAAGTTTTGTTATAGTGAGTATAACAAAATGCAATCGCCTTAGACAATCCTTTGGAAATAGTCTGTTTTGCCACAGGTTGTCCTTTCTTCATATCTTCATAAGAAATGAGCAATATATCAAAATTATTTGAAAGATTCAGTTCTGTCAGGATAGTATTAGAGGTGTCTATGGATATCCTAGGTTTAGAGTATCCTTTCTTCCTCATTGTTTGGTTCAGGAAAGAAAATGGAGACATGGCTAGCTTGGCTTTAAGAAAACTCAGATACCACTTGAGACACAAGAGAAGGATTAGTTCTCAAAGAAACCCTCCCCTGTGGAAAATGAGATCGGGTTGAGTCATAGTAAGAGGTTGTAACTCAGATACCCTTCATGCAGAGGTCAAAGCAATCAGTAAAACTGTTTTCCATGTCATGAACCTCAAGTTAGCCAGGTTAGCTGGTTCAAATGAAAGAAGGGTTAGCACCTCTAACACAAAATTAAGATCCCAAGCAGGGACCATTAGTTTACTTGTAGGCATCTTGTGCAAAACCACTTTCAAAAAACATTTTGAAATGAGACTGCATTGAAAGAGGAGGATCCATGGGCAGACATGCTGAAAATGCTGATAAATCAACCTTGAGACAGGAATAAGAAGGGCCATAGTATAGTAACTCACATAAATATTATAAAACCAGAGAACAACTAGCCCTGAATGGGTGCTTGTTATGTTATTGGCTCCAACTAGAAAACATTTTCCTTTTGCTAATATGACTTTCTTCTAGCAGGCTTTACTGCCTCCATTAGTACCTACTACACATCCTTGGTAAATAGGTACCTAAAAGGAATTAGTACCCCATCATCCAGACAGTCAACTAAAGTTGATTGTTGTCAGAGTGTATTAAACACCCCTGTTCTTTTGATAAAATCTGTGAGGAAGCTTATAATTGACCCTGGATATTTCCAAGAGAAGGGAGAACAATGGTTGCCTGGATGAGATGGGAGTCACCACAATGATCTTGGGGGATTCTATTTGAATTATCAGAAGTACCCTGTATATTAGCAGAAAGGATGGAAGAGCATGCAGGAACATTCCTATGCACGGAAAAGAAAATGCATCTATCTTCAAGGCCTTTTTCATGGATTTCTGGAAAATGATCTTGGTTGTTCAGAGAAGAGGTAAACAGGTATACATGAGGAACTCACTGCAGATGGATCACATCTTAAAAGACTCTCTAATTTAATTTCCATTTCAGAGGGTCCGCCCTACTTGCCTGTCACACAATTTTGCTCTGACCAAATGTATGATGCCTTTAGAGTGAGAATTTGCTGTGAATCTATATCCCAAGCTAACATAGCTAGTCTGCAAAGGGGGTAAGACCTGGTTCCCCCTTGCATGTTGATGTATCTCATGACTGTGGTGTCGTCTGTAACAACCTGAAGAGGTCCCGGGGACCAAAGGTGACTGAGAGATTGTTGAGTGGCTTGATCAGGGCAAGCATCTCTTTGATATTTATGTGCTTGCATCTGTCTTTGGTGTCCCACATGCCTTGCACTTTTTTCCACTTCAAACTGCTCCCCAAGCAAAGTCGAATGCATCTGTGGTGACTGACTGCTTTGTAACAGGGAGGGAGGAGGGGAGACCAGGATTTAAGAATATTTGTTGTCTCCACCAAATGACGTATCTTAACACAAACCATAACACTGATATTTGAAAACACAAATGGCATTGGTGCTGGGATGAAATAGACTTCAGATACCATGGCATCTTTCTCATATGGAGTCTTTCCGGGGGTATCATGAGAACCATAGAAGTTATTATACCTAAAATCTCATAGTGTCCAAAGTTTGACCCTAGAACCTTAGAAATAGATCTAGATATACATCTATTTTTCCTGAGGAAGAAAAGCTTTGTTAACTGAGGTATCTATTTGACATCCCAGAAATACATCTCTATGTAAAGGAGTCAAGAAAGACTTTTGAGTTCTCTCTTGGAATCCCAGCTTGTGTAAAAGATCTCTCACCCCAGAGAGAGAGAGAGATTCCTGACACTTTGAAAAAGACTCTGCAAAGATAAGGAAGTTATCTACAGTATATATGTAAAGTGTGGGTACCCTGTAGCCTGTAATAAGCTAGAACTGGAGCTAGACACTTTGTGAATGCTCTTGGTGCAGTGGATAGACCAAATGGTAAGGCAGAGAACTGATAATATGATCCAGACACACAAAACCCGAAACATCGGAAGCCTGGATGAATAGCATGTGATGAAAAGCATCTTTTAAGTCTAGTGTTACCCGGAAATGAAAGATGAAGAAGAGGTAACGTTGTGAAGTGACATCATTTTGAAACTGGGCACTATTACAAACAGGTTTAGGAAAGAAAGATCCAGAACTGGTCTCTAAGCATTTTCTTTCTTTGGGACTAAGAACATCCTTGAATAAAAACCCTTCCCCACCTGGGAAGGAACTGGTTCTATCAATCCTTGGTAGAGTATGTGATGAAGAACTGGGTGAAACAGAGACTGATCTGAAGAATAAGAAATGACCCCTAGCAATGAGAACTTTCTTCTGACTGCCATCTATAACCTTGGTGAATTATCTTCAGAACCCATATGTGTGACACTATCTGTTGCCAAAGAGAAAAATGGAGATCCAGACTTTCTGAAAGAAAAAAAAAGGGGTCAGGGTGGGAAGGGGGGATCACAAGCTCTCTTGAAAAGTCATTCAGACTTGTGGGACTGTCTTTGGTTTTGGGAGGTTCAATGTTTCATTTTGGAACCCCTTGCATTTCTTCTTAAATGTCTGTTTACCTGTATTTTATTGAGACTCTTTATTTTGCTTTTTGACAAAAGTGGATGAGAGTCCCTTAGAAAACGTGGAAGAGAAGGGCTGAAAAATCATAGAGGCTTCTTTCATCTACACTTCTAGATCATCACTGCTGCAGAGTAGCCAAAAACTAAATCTCTGTCCAAAGGGAATTTAAAATCTCACTGCTGCCATCATCTTGAGGTTCTCAGAATGCAGCCATGCAAACCTCTTCCAAACCGTACCAGTCGCCATATACCTGGAAGAAGTATCACCAGAGTCATACACACTGCAAGCAATGGGTATTG